>NC_091742.1:73433426-73695926 GCF_043380555.1 Nothobranchius furzeri | reverse complement strand
GATTTACTCCTAAAGTGATTTTTTTATTCAATGCTGGCAAAAATTAAAGCTGCAAACAAACAAACAAACAAAAAAGCACCCATTCAAAGCATTATCAACCGGAGGAAAACACTGTTGTTTTTGTGACGATCACACTCTTTGTGTAAATCAATCTTAAAATATAAATGTTGAAGGAAAATTGTTATCTGAATAAACATATGAATAGCTAATTAGTTAATTAGATATGGTGTATTCCTTTTGTAAGAGGCTGTCATTACTCACAAGCTAAAAAATAATTAGCTGGAACTCACTCCCGAGTTGGTATTCAAAAAGTTGGACAATCTGCTTTTTTTTCTATTCTTTCTCTTTCTGCAGGTCTAGAAGCAGACTCTTGTTCATTATTGTTTATTTTTGTGGAAACCCCCCCCCCCTCTCCCTCTCTCCCCACCTTTTGTCTTTTCCTTTCTCTTTCACCTCTGTCTCCGTGTCTGGTCGGAATTACAAAGCGTTCAAAAACAACGACAATAAAGTTTTAAGTATCAGGCGTGACATTAAAAGCAGACGCTTTGATGCTCCACCTGAGAGTAAATCTGTAAGGCTTGTTACCAGCATTCAGACATCAATTCTGTTTGCTTCACAGCCAGACAGGACACTGGGAAGGAAAAAAAAAAAAAAAAAAAACTAAAAAAAAAAAACTATAAAGGCTTCTATCTTAAATGATGGTGCGACGCGGCACATGGGCGTGGCGCGTCGTCCTCCGTTGTATGTTAGCACTCTCTGTCACCTCAGTTTGTAAAATATCTGTACAATGCTTTTATTGTGCCACATAAAAAGTTTCTAGGACACAATTTACACTATAAAAACACAGATTTTACAGTAAAACACCGGCAGGAGAGGTTGCTGAAAATCCACTTATGGCTAAAACTGTTTTAAAGTTACATTTTGGAAAACTACAGCAAAATGGTGAACTGGTGGTGGTCATTGGGGCAAATTGCATAAATTGTATTTACCACAAACTTTTCAGTTTATTGCTGCCCTTAATTACAGGCTTAATAAATAGAAATGTATTCAAGAGCGAGCAGACCTTCTCTTCCCACACTAAAAGCAAATGGCCATTATTATGATCAAATCAGCACATCCAGTTTCATCTCATTTTAAGAAACAAGTCCAAATTCATCAGTTTTTAATTTAAACACATTGTTGTAGACGATCAAAGCCTGTCAGGTTCTTTTGTATCAGACCTCTTTAAAATTTAGCCCAATTAAAGATGCATTTCTGCTGCTTTGCCTCCCACTGCGCAACAGCTGGACAAGACTCGATTTTACTGAATGTTATTCAAACGGGAATAAAAAGAGGATTTGTTGTAGCTATATATAGTTGCAGATTAAGAGCCTTTTTTTGCTGTGGGTAAATTTCCATCAGCAGGACCGTGTTGCACATTAGAATAAATTGAGTGTAAGAGGTCAGTGTCAACATAAAATATGTCCACCAGTGCAGCAGAATAAGCTATTAAACTAAAGTGATGATAATGTTCTTGTGAGGATATTTGGGAAGAGGAATCTCCCTTCCTGGATTTCACATTGCCAGTGGACATTTAATACAGACCGTAATATGATGATAGAGTCCTCCCAGGTCACCTTGGTGGGTCTGAGAGAAGATGGGGCTGCATCATTCATCTGTCAGTGTTTGATGTAATAAAAATGAAGCATCTTAGATGAAAAAAATTCAAGATTCAACAAAGCCAGGAGCCTTCCCTCACCGGCTCATTTGAGACTGATTGCAATCACTTTACTGTCTTTGCTCTTATTTAAAATTCTTCCAAGTCTGTGCGCAGCTGTTAGATCTCTACCACTCTTTTCGACAGGAGCAAACACCATTGCCCTGGATTTCACAAATTATGTGAACTCAGGGCTGATGTGATGTTCAGCTGCGACAGATTAACGAGGCTGATGATGAGGGGCAAAGATCCCAGTCGAGGTACAAGGCGAGCATGTGAGACCCTTGCAGGTCTTTTAACTGTTAAACTGGTGATGGGTTGTGATTGCCACTCCATGAGATAGGCATCTCAATGCCCTTCATGTGATGCTTTTACAGTGCAGTTACACCATCCTGATTCAACTCCACTTTTAAAAATAGCTTCGGATCAATAGGGAGCTCGGTTTCTCGCAAACCTTGAGGTTTCACCTTCAGGGTGCACTTTAGAAAAAACCCCACTCTTGTTTCACGTGTGCAAGAAGTGCTTTACCGGCTTAGGCCTGCATTATTAAATATAGAAATATTCATGGCGTCGCAACCTTAAACTACTACCATAGAGCCCTATTTTTCTTACTTTAAGTGATCCTGATCTGATTTGCATTTTACAGGTAAAACAGAAAATGTACCATTGATATTGGTACCAACAGTAACGGTAAAACAGTTCATTTAAATAAGGGAGACAGCTAATTGTTAAAGATCTGTGGCTAAAAATCTTCAGGTATCATTAGCTTCCTACTCTCCACTCTCATGTGTTTTCACTACAGGACCAAAACAGGTAAAAATGGTAAAAATTCACCTCAGAAAACAGCCCTGATTAGCAGGAATTATTTGCAAGGTTACCCTGACCCTCAGGGGAAGTGGGGAAGCCCTAAAGATTTCTGGCTGGTGGAGGACCAACAGCATTCCCAACAACAATCCAGAAACTTGCACCTGAAAGAACCAAAGCAACTATGATATATATTTATTTAAATAAAAGAGCTTCTACTGCCACCAGTTTTTTAATAATCTGGCTGTGGTCTCTTGTATGAATGAATGCTTTGTGAGTCATTTTCTGTGGGAAAACAAAACTAAAGACAGGATTTGCAGTCTTACTAATTAACATTCACAATATGTGAGAATCTTGTCTCCAATAAAGCTAACAGCAACACTGTTCACTCTTCTTTCCTGGGTTAAAAAAGCAACCTTGATGTATTCTCTCCACACAAAAAACATGAGCTTGATCATTTTTTATCCATGTTGTGGAGTAGCTAATGCTAACAGTTAGCATCTACTGCTCAGCTCTCTCCTGGCTGCAAAATCAACACAGCCTTCAGAAGTTGCAATTAAGCCAAGGTGGGCGAGCCATGAATGCAAATTTTCCCTGTGACATAGACGAGATGGACTTTTTCTGACCCAGGCGTTTCTTCACCGCTTGGTCTACTTTTAGTGGCTTAGTCAGGAAATAGGGGAAACAATTTTTACGTTCAGCATGCATACTCAACTCAGAGTGATTGGTCATATTTTAAAAAGAGCAAGTTTACTATTTCAGTGAACAAGCACATTAACCCTTTCTTGTCCATTCTAAAAAAAAAGCAATCCTCTTTACACTTTATGTCAGTCAAGACATTAGGAGATGTAATTTATTGCTAGGTACAAATTGTGCAATAATGATAATTGTATTAGTTTTTTTTACACTTTTTTTGCATCAACAAGACTAACATTGGATTCTAGACCAAGGCCTGGAGAACATTTCCACTTTACTATTATTATTCTTTATGATTTTTTCAGATTGACATAAATAATATTTAGAGTCCACACTCCACTAGACTTGGTGACGGTAACGCACCAAGTGGTTTGCCAACCATCACAAAACAGTTCAAAGATGGAGAAGAAGAAGGCCTACAGAATATACAAAGAAGAAAAGGTTCTGGTAGAGGAAGAGTATGAGAGAAAAAATGGACAGGGCATAAAGTGGAGCGCACTACTTCACTAGAATGCAAAAAATAACTGATTTTGTGCCCCCACCCCCTAGAAGAAAACTACTAAAAACCAAAACTTTGTGTGCCACCCATGCATTAACAAGTGCCCCAGCTGGGGCCCCCATTTCAAAAGCCTGGACACACCACTGGCTACAGTATACGTATTGGCCCAGAGATCTAGTACAGGTTCAGGGAAAGACTTTGGAAGTGTGATCTGATGAGGAGCAGTGAGGCTCAGTTTTGGATGAATGAAGGCAAAATTTTCAGATAAAATTTATTGATTTCTTTATTTATTTTCACTTTTGTCTATGCACTGCAGGTAGCACAATTTTTACATTTACACAGTTCAACTCGAAGCCAACAAATGAAGGTGCAGCAAACATTGCTTATGATTACATAAAACAGAAATAAACTCAAAAAATGTCGCAAAATTTACTTCCAGGGATTAAACTGAGCAGACTACATCTGCGCTCTGTGTTCTCTGCACAGCCCGAGCGGCGAGACAAAATGTCAATCCAAGAAGAGCAGTTGACCCAAAACAGAAAAGGGAAAAATGCCAGCGGAGGACAGCTTGAGTCCTAAGATGGTTCCTCCTCTGTTTACTGTTGACAGATGTTCAATCACAGAGAAATGATTTGGGACTCCGTGCCCACCTCTCCTCCATCCCACCAGGATGAACGGACCATGTGCTGGAATGTTTAGTCCAGGCAAATTGTGTAATTTGATAAAAACTTTGACAAATAGATAATAAAATAAATATCAAACAAAGTGCCACTCTAACAGCTAAACAACTGCTTACTCATTTTCCTGTAAAAAATCTCCAGGTATAATAAAATTAATTATAGTAGTGATATTACACTAAACATGATTTGTTCCCATTTTGAAAGCTAAATCTCTTGAGTTTAACTCTCAGAAGGAAGCTTTTTTTTACATCTAAATAGAATGACTTGCTTTCAAAGTTGCTTTGCTTTTCCTCAAAACTGCTCTTTTCATTGATATTTTTTATAACACTCTTAGAAATAACTTTTATTTTCCACGTGCTCATGCACATACGAAACCCTTTGCAACGACTCTGCCAAGTTGATGTTCCAGCCATTAGAATTACAGTGTGGGGCTGTGAAGTCACTGCCTTTAGAGGTTTGGATGTTTTAGTCCCACACTTAAACAATTTCACCCTTTTTTTACCTCTTATTTTTTAAATGTGATCAGTCACTCAAATTTTAATACGCAGGCTAAATGTGAAAACGGTCTTCAACCCCTATTTCCTGCATTAGCTTCTCATAAAAATAGACGGAGAAACACTGGAGTCAGAAAAGCCTGTGACACACATTGTCAAGTTAGCATTCATGGACTCACCCCTCTTGGCTCGTGACGGGGAAGGCTGTTGTTAGTTTAGCATCCAGGAAACAGCACAGAATGTCTCAGCTAGCAGAAGCTAATCATTAGCATTTGCAACTCCACCACACAGCAGAACTTCTCCGGGCTTTTGTTATTTGTGGAGATAAAACATCAGTGTTGCAGAGCAAACTGAGTCAGAGTTGCATTGCTGTTATCCAATCAGAGGCGAGATGTGCAAATATCAGGAAATAAGATTCCTGCTGTCTGAAGCTAACCACTCCTGTAGCATATACTTCTTAAAACAGTAGCATGGGACCTTTTTTCTGCAGAGATCGACTCATAAGGCAATAATTTACACTACAGACCACTGAAAATGGATTGAAAAAAATAGAGTGGACTTGGTCTTTAAGGCAGTGCTATGGTCACTGACTGTTGGACATTTAGCTCTGTTCTCTTTGACTTGTAGGGGTTTGTTTTAGAATAAATAAAATAAACAGGTGCAAAAACAAGAAAACCTTCATTAAAAACCTGAACATGAAAAGAAAAATACAACTTGATTATTCTATAAACCAACCACCACGAAACAACCTAACCCTATATCCCAATGAGTTTGAGACCAATCTAAAACACTCAAAATCAAAGTTAAAAAAATTAAGCACTTTATAAAAAGCACTATTTTATCAGTGTCATCTACTATTGAAAAAAAATAACACTTTGTTTAGAAAACTAATTTAATGAAATTGGTCTTACAGTTAAGGAACTTTGATTTGTGGATATAAAACTTTGACAAGAATAAAAGTAAAAATTGAGTTTTCTGGCATAATCTTTAAAAAATACATCAATCTTAAAGATCAACAAGATCATAAATAAAATAATTGGGTTTGCATAGACATGGCCTGATGGTGTAATCATTTTGCTTTCAAATTAAGAATATTTGTTATACATTTTTGGAACTGAGTTAATCAGTTGAACTCTTATGTAATCAAAATGATTTATGTCTGCAGGAGTGCTAAAAAGCCATTTGTTTTAGAGGAAAATACCCACTTCTTTATAGTGTGACCCTAAACCTTTAACAACACAGAGGAGCTTGATAAGCCAGCCAAGTCCGACCTACAGCTGAGTCATTATGATCCATGGCAACAAGGGATAAATAGCAGCAATCAGCACCTTCAAGATGGCGATTCGATTGAATTTGAACAAATGGAACACAAACTTCCCAGGGAAGGCAAAAGATGAAACTCTGAATAGAGGGCAAGTCTTGTTTTCTATCATTGTAATTACATTATCTATTTTTCTCCTATGATTTCTCTAACAGTCCAACAACAAGGGAGGGGATTAAAAAATTAGAAAAACCAATTACCTTTGTTAACAAAGAGCCACAGCTGGAACGGTTGATAAAACGTGGACTTGTCTTTGTCACGGGGAGATCAAAGTCCCAGGTATTTTCTGTTTAAATGTCTGCTTCTGTTGGCTGAACACACACTTTAAAATAATCTGTTTTATAACTTAATGTTTTCAGTCACATTTAAGGTTCTCTATATGCTGTATTTGCTGTTTTAACATTCAAAGAAACGTTTCCATCCATCCATCCATCAATCCATCCGTCTTCCTCCGCTTATCCGGGGTCAGGTCGCGGGGACAGTAGCCTGAGCAGAGAGGACCAGACTTCCCTCTCCCCAGCCACTTGGGCCAGCTCCTCCAGGGGGGGTCCTAAGGCATTCCCCGGCCAGAGACATAGTCCCTCCAGCGTGTCCTGGGTCTTCCTTTAGGTCTCCTCCCGACTGGAAAACCTCACCAAGGAGTCCGGGAGGCTTCCTAACCAGACGTTCGATGGCTGCTCTCGATGTGGAGGAGCTGCAGGTCTACTCCGAGCTCCTCCAGGATGACCGAGCTTCTCTCCCTATCTCTAAGTGAGAGCCCAGCCACCCTGCAGATAAATCTCATTTTGGCCGCTTGTATCGGAAATCTCATTCTTTCAGCCACCAAACAAAGCTCGTGACCATAGGTGAGGGATAGAACGTAGATCTGCTGGTGAAGAGAGAGCTTTGCCTTCTGGTTCAGCTCTCTTCACCACGACACACCGGTACAACTCCCGCATCACTGCAGACGCAGCACCAATCCACCTGTCGATCTCACGCTCCATTTTTCCCTCACTCATGAACAAAACCCTGAAATACTTAAACTCCTCCACTTGGGGCAGGACCTCATCCCTGACCTGGAGGAGGCATTCTACCCTTTTCTGACTCACAACCATGGTGTCAGATCTAATAATAACTTTCCAAGTATGTTATTGTCACTAGTTTTTAAATATAAAATACCCAAACCCGGTTCAGCGTCCAGGAAACAGCAGAGAACACCTCGGCTAGTAGAAGCTAACCGTTAGCATTAGCAGCTCCACCACACAGCAGAACTCCTCCAGGCTTGTGTTATTTGTGGAGATAAAACTTCAGCGTTGCAGAGCAAACAGTCAGTGGTAGAGTTGTGTTGCTGTTAGCCAATTAGTGGCAAGATGTCCAAAAATCAGGAAATATGACTCCAATTCCTGCCGTCTGAAGCTACTTTCTCCTCCGACTCACTTCTACATCCTCCAACAGGTGCACCAAAGCTTTTTCCCCACTGAGAAAAATAAGATTATTACACTGTGCATGTAGTGTTTAACACAGAACATAAAACTATGTAGAAATCACATTTTCATGATTTTGAAAGCATTAACCTCTTTTAAAAAGTATGTTTTCATTTTTTACTCATCCTTCGTCTCTTATTTTTCTGTTTTCTTTTTTTTTTTTTTTTTTTTTTTGCTTTTTGCTTTACTGTGGCCTGAATTAACCCTGAAATCTTCCTCTTTGGGACAATAAAGCATAGTCCTATCGTATTCCTATTCTATTCTATTCTATTCTATTCTATTCTACATGAGCAATCACTCAGACAAGAAAAATGGCAAGTTAAACTGATTATGAATATTTTGTTTAGAAAAACAGAAAGTCTAAAGAGTATCGGCCTTCACATATTGTGTGCATGTAAAAATTAAATAGTTTAGCTTCTCTGGGTACAACATTGAGCTAAAACGTGTCAAAACAAACTGATAGTAAATCCCTTTTTCTGTTGTATTGTTATTTAAAGCTACAATCTTGTTCTCTGATGAGTTATTTCAGGCTTGAGCTTGTACATTCGCTACGTTGTGCTTTCATGCAGCACACTGAAACATTATTGACTTCTGAAGTCCATATTTTTCCATTTAATTGAAGCCAAGGTCACCTCTACAACTCATAAAGGACTCACACCTCAGTGCGCTCACCACTTTCATTGAAATTCATTCTGCTACTCGAGGACAAGGACTCGTACTACGTCGTGGGAGTTTTGAAAGTTAAATCAGAATGGACTTACTATAAAAGTGTTACTATCTAGTTTAGAGGGGGGAAAATTGCAGTGATTAAATTAGTGTTTGAACTGAATTTAAAGGAAATTGGCTGACAACAGCATTTATCATCCATCCAATCTCCCAAAAGGCCAAATAAAACAGATGTAGTTTACAATTTGGCATGTCGTTGTGAGAGCCCATCTGGACTTTACTGAAAATTAGCCGGCCATCATTTTAAATGGCCGATAATCTCTTGAACATGACACCATGTTCTCCCGTCGTCTGCTGCGTGGTTTATTTGTGTACTTGGTTGAACCGGGGGAAAGGAGAAGCGTGGAACAGCTGATGCTTTGATGTGCTAGTAGATAGTAGGAGTAAAGCATCCTCCATGTGGACAACACTGTCCACAAACAGCCCACCACCTGACGAGAACCAGATCTGTAACCAATGTTTGAAGCACATCCTGATGGAAGATTTAGCCTCCGTGATGCTATTTATAGCTTGGTAATGCATCAGAGGTTGCAGCTTCTATCTCGACAGAATCAACATCTGCCTCCAAACACTCTGACTTATCTAACACTGATGAAAGAGGGCATCCCATAATGACAGAAAAATTAACTTGTTTTATTTTTTGGTCTGCAGGAACCATTTAATTGTTTTTTTTTTAATTATTATTTTCAGTGTTCAATTCTGAAAACGGCCCAGTAGAGTCGCAGTAGAGTCTAATCAAATTTAGACCAGATTATTCAGTCGGAGCCCAACACCTAAAGAGGCCATCATTGTTGTTACTGTTAAACAGACTTCTGGTGTGTCGATATGACAATGATACGTGGAAGGGGGCTTGTAGCTCCCCTGTCTTTCATAAAGCCATCAAACACAAAGTGCTGGTTAATCTGATCTGTCTGAACCAGCGTTTTCAAAAGCAGCCAGCCGGTCCATCAGACAAACAATGAGAGAGGCCAGAAGATAACACGATAAGCCTGGGTCAGCCTGAGAAAGGAGGGGGTTCGAAGGATGGTAGGCAGTGGGCGGCGTCCAGATGATTAAAGACTTTTCTTTCTGTTGTTAAAGCCAGTATCTCACTGGGATGTGATGTATGGCAACCTATTTTTGTATTTACTCACCGTGCCCAATATCAAGCATTACTTTCTGTTACTAGTTAGCAACTATACTGCACTAGCTAGACATTTGATCACACTAGTATAACGTTGCTGTGCTAGTTAAATAAAACTCCTGACTAGTGAGAATTCTTCACCATCCATGGGCACTTTTGTCCAACCAAATGCAGTTATTGCCCCACTAGTCAGCCAAGTGCCTCCCTTGTAGCCAAAAGCTCCAAAGAGCTGTTTGTTCATGCACTAGTGGACCACTAATCCAAATTATCTAGAAGACTATGTTAAACAAATTTACTAAAAAGCACAGCATACAATGCTGGTCCAGTAACCCATGCATGAATATCATCCCAGCACCAAAACAGCTCACAAAGTGGTGCAATGTTAATCTTACTAGTCATCTGGTGCAGCTAAAAATCGTGAATAGTTGACTAGCATGCCTGCATTGTCAACTAATTAAAGCTACAATAGCACATATAAAGAACACTGGTTGATGTTTTAGGCTGACTGGTTGATTTTTTGCTGCACTAATCAACCAGTAAGTTCACCTAAAGCAAGCTTTGGTTTACTGGTAAATATTTCTTCAGTCGTATTATTCCACAAATGCGTATTTCTGACTATTGCTAGTCAACTTGTTGGTATATTCTTTATTGAAAGACGTAAAGGTTTTTTAAGCTTACTAGTTAACTTGAACTACATTATTGTCTAGTTTGGTCTAGTTGTCCAGTAGGGCTTGCAAAATCATAGTTGGGGATTTCTGGGCTGCTTTGGTTGACTAAGGGCATTAGCTCCAACTAGTTAGACAAAACAAAATCTTTCTAGTAAGGGTTAATGCAGTATGGTCATGAACACAAAATGACTTTTGATGTTGGGGATGTTGAATAATACATGTAATATTTGCCATAGTCAGGCAACAGTGTAACCAATTTCACCACCAAGCACTGCTCCTCTCCTATTCTCATACCGATTTGTAAATTGGGCATCCTCTATTTTTCCCAGGGAAACGTCAACAAAGGAAGCCGGGATCAAGCAGTCAACTTTCTGAGTGACAGATGACCATTTTCCCCAGCTGATCCAAGGCTAAGGCTGACTTGATTGGAAATCCAAAATGTGAATTCAAGGAGAGGATTTTTTGTTTCAGGTTCAACTTCCAACTACAAAGAATACATTAGCATAAGTTATCAGTCATCCAGGACATGACCAATTTAAATGAAAACAACTGGACTTTTCTCATTATCTTGAAGACATTTTGCTTCTCATCCAAGAAGCTTCTTCAGATTTTTCTATTTGTTTTCATATAAAACTCTCAAGGCAAGAAGAGAGAAACCAGGGCAGGAGTAAAACGTACAGATTCAACATCATGTACACCCACAAACCTGGGGTTATGAAAGCAAATGTGTGTCTCTCCGTGTACATGAGGCTACAGAAGTAGCCTGCATTTTGTACTGTGACCTTGAGTGGGTTCTAGAGGCAGTGCAGTGAGGTACCAATGAATGTGTTAGTATTCATGTGGAGCAGAAGCAGCATCACGCATCAGCTGACCTCCTGTGACACCCAACGTACAAAGTGTACTGGGATCAGACCTTCGTCTGTGGCAACGAATGGCTTCTGTCCTATTACATCACCAACCAAACCACCAGTGTAAGGAGCTTAACTCAAGAAAAACGTGCAAGAATTAAGAGGTGGGGGTAAACATCTGCAGCTAACAGGGAAATGATGTGTGACACTGACTCGTGACCGGTGCTCTAAGTCAACAAATTACAACAAAATCTCAGTAAAAGATACATCTTCAGCTTCACAAAAGACAAAAAACAGTGTTTCAGCAGATGCTCAATGAAGTCTTGTACTCAGACATCATCACTAAAACAGCTATTGAGATGAAACTTGTATTTTTGTCAGCTGTGGTTTCCAGATTGAATTAAAAAAAGCATTGATTGACCTACAAAAGCTGTCTTTTCATTGTTTAATGAAGCCTTTTGGATCATGTAACTCAAATGATGTCATTCTGTGAGATCAACGAAGAACAACTTAATAAGTAAAGGTCTCTGTAATGAGGGTCAAAAACTAGCAACACTGAAAAATGATTAAAGGTCCATACAATTCCTCGAGGGAATTCATGTCTCTTACCACATTTCATGCCAGTTTGTTTCAAAGAGCTAGATGTCACAACCCCTACTTGCATTGATAGACTCATTTTGGAATAATCTCTCTGGGTTCTCAAGTGGGCGCCCTCCTTGCTCAACTGACACTGAGACTTTAAATTTAGATCATTTTGCAAAAATAATACTTATTTACATTTTGTTCAAATCTTCAAATTTAGCTGAGAGCAAGCGAGATCTGTGAGTTTTAAGACAAAAATGTAATATCTGATAGATGTTGTTTTCATCCCAATATCGATATATTGCATTTTCTGTGAATTGTCATCGCTCCAAAAGGAAGATAAAAAACTAACCCTAAATAATAAGGCATAGGTAATAGGGAGCCTTAGGGCCGTCATATACTTGCTGTTTAACCTCACGTTGGCGCGGTCTGAGTCCTTGTTCGCATACTGGCCTCTACACTGCCCTGCATGTAGTACTGTAGTGTTCCACTAGGGGATGCACTAGAGAACTCAGACTGGATAGAGATAGAGAAATGGCTGTAAATTTAGTGAGCATTAGATTTTATTTCCAGGACAACAGAAGGCTCATTAAAAACCAAAGCAAACAATCTGACCATGTGGTAAGTAAGAGAGGTTCTGTAGCGACGCATGCAATGTCTGATTTGTAGCCATTTTATGTAATAATATTTACAAGCTGATAAATGTTAAAAGTACATGACAGACATAGTCGAAACATCAGTCATTACTTTTCAGTTAAATTGAAGTATAACATGTGTGATTCAGGGCATGAGGCAAAGCAGATTAGACGATAGCTGTAACTCCATTTACTTGCTTTCATTTTTTTTCGTTCTTCCGGGGACCCATGAGCCGATTGGAAAGGGAGGAGGGCTCCCTAGCTTGGGTGGGCAGTTGCAGCTTTTATTTTCTTTATAGAGTGTCATTTCAATCCATTCAGTAATGCACAAAAGGGCACCAAATTGCAGGTCAATGTCTGCAAAACTGGCTGCATTATAATGATTTAGTGTTTTTTATTTTTTTAAGTTTGTGGCATCCTTATTGAATCTGGATAACTCCAAAAGATGGAGGGCAGGTAGACTTTTTTCTTGCCTTCAGTACAGGAATACTAGGTTTTTTAGCTAGCATGGAAAGCTTTTTATTTTTTAATTTTTTTGCTTTGAACTCAGAATTCAATATAAGACAGATTTAATTAGCAACTTTAGAGTAGTTTATGTTTATTTATTTGGCAGACGCTTTTATCCAAAGCGACTTACAATTTATAACCTATAGGGCGTGTAGTGATCTGTGGGGGAAACCGGAGTACCCGGAGGGAACCCACGCATGCACGGGGAGAACACGCAACTCCACGCAGAAAGGCTGCAGCCGAGTTTCGAACCTGCAACCTTCGTGCTGCGAGGCAACAGTGCTAACCACTGCGCCACCATGCAGCAGAGTAGTTGTGGATTCAAGCCCTTTGGACTCACTAGATTATAGCAAGGAAACAGAAACAAAGAAAGATTTGAACAATCAGCCTGTTGTTTTGGCAGTCGTTAGTAGCACACACTTTGTTTGCCACCTCCAGGTGACTGAGTAGCTATAGATTGCACTAAACTTCAAACCCATTACAGACACCATTATTAGCCTAACAGAAAGAGCGTGAAACAATCCATACTCTGTCACTTTAAATGCTGTGACGTCTTAAGTTCGCTAGAAGGTGAGAACTCTGCTATCTTTAGCTACTAGAAGTCAGTTTAAGACGTGTTATAAAGTCTAGTTGTGCTAACTGGGTTATTGCAGATTACTTTTGATGAGGCTGCTGATAAAACAACAGCAGGAATAGATCGCACAGCCACTGCAGGGAGCTGAGATCTGACAGGTCTGTTAGTCTTCTGTTGATAATGTTACACATCAGCCCGTGGGTAAGACAGAAAAACAACAAATCATGACACCTTCTGATCGAAAAGCAAGCCTCGCTCTCAGTTTAACTCTCTGTCTGCGAGCCAGAGCGTTGTTTTGTAGCAAATGGGAGAAACAAAGCTATCTATTTTTGTGCAAAAAGATGCAGAATAAACATGTTGCACATAAGAAACTGTGCTAAAGGAGGAGAGGAGAACCAGCAGTTATGTAATGAGATTAAAGGCAGCAGTCCGAGGGTACAAACCCAACTAATGACATCTAGTTGCAAAACATAACACTGCTCTGAATCTAATTTCTTATTTGGCATATACACATATTTAGCAATTATAAAATGGAGAGGGTGTGTGTTTGTATGTCACACAGCATGAAAGACATCTTATTTAAATCAATAGGAAACATTTAAAACCACCCTTTAACAATCAAAGACTCTGTACCAAGGGCATTTTTAGAAAGCAATCAGTGATAAAACAATCCACTTAGGGTACAATAAACTTACTCTGAATTGAAACTATGTAAAAGTAAATTGAGTGCAAAAACAAAAGAAAATTGATTTTTAACAATAGGTAGACTGAACAATTTATTAAAACAACTTTTGCAGGAAAATTTACAACCTTGTTTGTGCACACAAAGCCAATTAACAAACAGGCACATCTGTGGGCAGCAAAATGCTGTTCCTATAGACGTGTTTAAAAATAGACCGTGTCCACCTTCTACTAGTAATCAGGAAGAAGGCAACAAATGGGAAATTTGTTTATCGTGTATCTCATCTACGGGTGCTGCCCTGTTGTTGTTTTAACTATGGGCTGAACATTAAAGAGACAATGTGTAGTTTTTACCATTAATCTCTGAAAATATCCATCAAAATGTTGTTTAAAATGAATAAAATGATGTCCGGTTATTCAAAAATATTGGCGGCTTTGTAACATATAACCATAAATATCGGGTCACACCATTAAAAGTGACAGAGTATGGATTGTTTCACGCTCTTTCTGTTAGGCTTATAATGGTCTAGCGTCTTTGGGGGACGTCATATTAGACGCCGTGTTTCCTAGACGGCTCGGGATCCTGCACCTGTTGACGTCACACTAGATGATTGGCTGGACGTACAACTTACGGAGGTTACGGTGCCACGTTGAAAAACATTTATCCAGTAAGAAACACAAATTGAACTCATTAACTGCCAATGACGACAAAAGTCGTCATTTTAAATCAAACCGTTCACTGCTAATGACAACTAAGGCCAATGTGAGAACAAACATCCCAGCTCTAAAGCCGATTTTCATCCAGATACGTCACCCGTCACGTGATCAGGAAGCAGAAAATCCATGTGTTAGGAGATCGTTTTGGGCCACTGCTGTAAAAAAAAGTGAGGCGCGAACCGGAAAAGCTTCTGTCGCTCACAATTCAACAATGGATTAAGAAAGAATGGATAACGCTCGAAACGCGCAGATTCTTCCTAATGTGAGAAGCGGGTCTCCTCTTTGTTTTGGTTGTTTTGGTAGTTTTGGTAGTTTTGGCGTTGACGTCATCATATAGTGCAACATTCTGTGACTCTTAAAAAACTGTGAAAATGGTGAAAAATGCTGGCAGCGAAGGGCTTTTCTGATCAGGAGACGGCTGTCAGTGAATGAGTTAATAACAAAACTGCAAAACAACAGCCATTGTTGGTCCAAACGTCTTCTGTTGTCCGTGACTTCAAATGTTTTTCTTTTTGGGACTCTGGTAGTTTGGTGTAAAAACACACCAAGAGCTTTTAGTTCAAACAATGGAAAAAGAACAGTATAGTTGGGTTTGAGAGCTATTGTTGAATTAAGCTACTTTCACCTTATTTCTTTTAAATAGCATTTTCGCTGTTTTATCTGAATAATTTTTGTATTTGCTTGACATTATTACTTTAATTTTGACACTTCCTCGTGTTCTTTTCTTTGTTGCAGCGACACTAACATAATGAAAAAGTGCATAAATGTTAAAGTGTTGCATTTATGGACCCAAACAAAACAGATATTGATTGTTCTAGTCTCTGAAAATTGGCCTTGGAATTGGCTACTGAAAAGCCTGTGAGTAGTCCTGCTCATCCTCATGTTCAGCTACCTGTCTTACTCCACGTCTCTGGACTTCACACACACACACACACACACACACACACACACACGCACACACGCACACACGCACACACGCACACACACACACACACACACACACCAACTACTATCTATTAAGGCTCAAAATAACACTCGTGTCTTAAAATACCACGTCCCTGAAGTGTCAAAACTTGATTAAAATGAGTGTTTAGATGATTATCCTCTAATGATATTTGCAGTTCTATTAACCCTTGAAACAAGGACAACAATGAAAGAAGTTTCATTAAAAACCTATTATTAGTTTAATGTGGTTTACTTTTTACTAGAGTGTGCTTTTGTTTTTAACGTAGAAGAAACATTCTGCCAAATTCTGCTTGCATAAGCCAGGTGACGGGACATAGTCAGGTATGATTAACAAATTATTTTCTGTTTAAAAATCTATTTTTAAGCACAAAATCCATTGGAGTCCAAGGTCACCTGAGTCTTCTCTGGCACCCGGTTGGTGTTTGTCCACATGAGCCCAGAACACAATAACGCAGCGTAAACACCATCAAGGTTAAAGCAGCAGGACTTTGGTTTAAAGGCAGCTCAGCATATGGTCCTATTGGCTTCCCTCTGAGCTTTTTCCACACATTGTGTAACCCGCTGTTTAAAAAAAAAACTTTATGTACCTAAAATAAATCCCTACTTAATGACAGCCCTAAAATGCTACTTCCTAAAAATTTCATTTCCATCTCTTGTCACAAAGAAAACCAAATCCGCCTGGATAATCTCTACACTAGTGTCGAATTGCACTGCAGAGGTTTCTGCCCTGCAGTGTCATTGAGGGCTTCAGTGTCAGGAAAACCAACGCGTTTATTGCCACTATTTCCTCCAACAAAGGATTTCTTTCTTTCTTTGCACTAAAGAGGTCACGAATCGTAGCTGTAGAGGTGCTAGAAACAATGCAAGGAGATACGACCCGATCCCCCCACTGTATGTGGTTGGCCTCATTGAGTGTTTAATGAAGCATTTATGAGGAAAATCTTTAACCAAGAAGAAAAAAATAAAGATAAAAATAGCATCTGAGATTTACCAAAGGATTTGTTTCTCAGACAGGGACATAATTTGAGCAGCTTAACCCAGAATTACACATTTGACTGTGTTTTATTAATCCCACAGTGGAGGACTGTATGCCAGCACCGCACAGCAGTGAAGAGTGAATCATTAATGTGAAATGGTCAGTTTGACTGTTGACAGCACACCGCACTCGAACACCCACTGACTTTCTGTGATTTTAAGAGTAATGAGGGTGAGATAGAAGCCAGCACAGCGTATGTGTGGCAGCTGCTGTTACAGACTGAGAGGTGATGGTTTTATTTTTTTACAGTCAACGATAGATAGGATGTCAATAAGTATGGGTGTCTTTCAGAAGATTGCCTCTGCATAACAGTTTTAATTAGGTCTTATAGAAAATGTGTCAAGATGAAATGTTTAATGGAAATGTTTGTGTCCAAACCATACTCGGCCATACTCGACATCAAAGATGCCAAAATACTCAAACTTCCCACAAGAAACTTTATGCTCGGCTCACCTTGGGCTGCACCTCCACTTCCACGACTTGGTTCTTGTGCATGCAACCTTTGACGAAGCCCTCGACTTTGCTGTTGCACTTCATGAAGATCACGTAGGCGGCGTAGGCTGTGAGCAGCATGATGCTTTCCCAAAACGAGATGGTGTTATCCAGGAAGAAGATGATGAGCATGATCAGATCCAGGATGTAGAAGGACACGTCGCGGAACAGTGGCCACCACGTCAGGTTGAGGATCTCCTTGGAGAAGATGGCGCACATTCCGATGACGAAGAGGATGTTGAAGACGGCCGAGCCCACTATGGTCCCGATGCCCACGTTGCTGTGTGAGATGAAGACGCCGATGATGGAGGTGAAGAGCTCTGGAGCCGAACCACCTGCTGCCATGAAGGTGGCACCTGCCACATCATCAGAAATGGAGAACTTCTCCGTGATCACTGTCAGCGCTGGGACGAAGAACTCATCACACACAATGGCTAAGGCAATGAACATGTAGATCATGCCAAACATGTGGAGGACCACGGCTCCTTGGCGCCTTTCGGCCAGGCTAAAAAGGTCTGGTGGGTAATCCCCCTGTGTCTCGTTGCCATCTGCTGTAGATTTCATGGCTATGGGCATGTCAGCTGACACATTTGGGTCTTGCTGGTGCTGGGTGAAGAGAAGGGTCCTATGAGGGGCCGATTGGTGAAGGGTCTCCTCGGGGAGCTCTGACTCTCTGGGACCATATGAACTTATGGCCAAGGCACTGATGGAGACAACACTTAAGGCCACCAGGCTAACAACCAACCCTAGGATCCGCACTGGCCTTAGCTTTTTCCGCGGACACTTCCGACCCAGCTGCTTCCTGGTCGGACCTAGCAGAAGTCTTCGCTCTGGATAGTCCATGTTGAGTTGATTTGAACCCATAACTGAGAAGCACTTGGTGTCCTCACTCTCAGCAGGTAGTAGGGCAGAGTGAGGGAGCAGGATCTATCGGAGACAACACATCGCCTTCTACCCAGGTTCAAACGAGTTGAGAAGGTTTCAGGTGCTGTCCAGGATCTGGTTCGCCAAATGATGTCATCATATCAGCCTCAGCTAAATCACATTGAAATAATGAAAAAACAAAGTACCATTTAATCAGGCAAGAAATATGGTCCAGAACAGGCAATCAAGCAATAAAACAAGCTATAACATTTCTGGAAAAGGAATGGGTGTGAAAGCAGCTCCTTAACCCTTTAGGACAAGCTGCTACATGAATGTGAGAACTGTATAAGGTCAAAGGAAAGGTTTTAGCTGTTGATAATAGCTTGTTAGGTAACCATGGTAAACAGAAGAGGCTATTTAAGGACACCTTGAAAAGCACGTACCACTGGCTTTTATTCTATTACAAACTTAATGAGAAGCAGAGTTTAGTGAAATCAGCACTGTGCATAATCGATCAGACGTATCAACTTTGGGAGACAGAACAGTTTTGGCAATCATACTTGCTGATATTTATGATTCTACAATGCTCTGTCTGTGAGTTATGACAAGGTAAATATGCTCTTCACTTCCAGTTTGGAAAGAAAAAGTCAAACTGGTGATTAAATGGAAACCAATGGGACATTGACTTCCTTCTGGCGGGGTATTTGAGAGGTAAGTCCTATGAAATAGACAGGGGGGGAGGGGGGGATACCTATACGTATAATTTGTTTATATATTGACGAAGTTGTAGGTGAAGAAGGAGTTACTTTGCAAATGATCTGAATGTTTCGGCCTAGAATCTGTGGAAAAATCTCAAATTCTTAGAACTAAACTATGATTGTTTCACGACCATAAATAATATCATAACGCCATATGTCTGTCCTATCCTGTCTCCTGGTGGTGGTCAGGACCCCCGTGGTGCCTGTGCATGGACGCCTCACCTCCGTCAGTGCACCCCTGGACAGCTGTGGCTATAGCTCATCATCTCCACCAGAAAGTGAAAGCATGTGAGGTTGTGTGTGAATGACTGGTTGTAAAGAACCTTGGGGGGTTGTAGAACCTAATGCTGGTCATTCACCATTATTTAAATGTTGCTCTGTGGTAAAACATACGAGTCACGGTACCATCAGTAACTGAAACAAATGTTTAGATTTGTAAGTTCATGGACGTAATTTTTGGGGGGACAGGGGGGACATGCCCCCCCCACACGTTTTCCAAAGTCAAGTTTGGACCCCTGCGCTTTTAACCATCCAAAAACAATCTTACGCTATATTAAATTGACACTGGTTGAGCTCTAGGACCAAGCAGAAAACAACCGTTTGTGTTGAAGCCTGTTTCCCATTAGAGCATACTGTAAAGGTACCCCCCCCCCACCCCGTACCCCCCCATTTCTAAAGTGAAAATTACGTCCATGTAAGTTGCTTATTTTTGAAAAGTTGCGACTGAGTTTTATTACTGAAAGTGATTAAATGATACCTCAACATTTAAGTACCATAAAAAATTGAAATAGCAAAATCTGTAAATCTTGAGTTGGTGTCTTCAGTAAATCTGCAAAGTTAAAAGAAGACAGAAGAGAATGAAATCCAATCTGTTCTAGATACAAAGACACGACCGACTGTACACACTTTCAAATCACCTCATTTTGTTCTGCCACACTAAACTCTAAAGTGTTGAGAAGTAAGGCATTGACCTGCTTGCAAATTAAAAATTAATCTGCTTTGCCACAAAATGGTCTCAGTGGTCAACCATTAGCTCTCCTCTTCAGAAATTAACTGAAATCCATCTTTACAAGTTCAGGTCCATCCCTGCAAACAGGGGAAAGAAAAAAGCGTGATTTACAATCATCTGACTAATTTATGGTCACATCTAAAAGACGATTTGTAATAACTGTCTCTGGTAGATCGTCCTGTCCTGTTTGACTTCAGGTGATTATGGAGGAGACAACTCTTCTCTCCCCCATCCTTCCCTCCCAGTCTGCCCTTCAGAATCGCCCTTTCGGAGCTAACATCCTCCTCCGAACAACAACAGACCCAACTCAGTCGGAGAGGCGCATGACGCGCGGAGGCTCACGCCGAGACCTTCCTTACCTTAGACAGAGGCGACAAAACAACAGCGGGGCGCGGGTTCCGATCAGGAAATCCTCTCCGGTGCCCTCTTGCTCTCATTCAGCAAAAAAATAAATAAAAATGTGACCGCTCACTCACTGACGACAGAGGAGGAGCTTTGGAGAGAAAGCCGCTCTTCCAAATGCGCTCACCTCCTCTCTCCTCCTCCTTGCAGCCGCAGCAGCATCGGGAGCAGCAGCATCCTTCCGGTCTCAGATCAGACGGGAGGAGCAAAAAACCAGATGGTGTGTTAGAACGATGTTGAACGCACGTGAGCTCGTGGGGGTTTTGATAGATAGACAGGCGGTGTCTCCCTCCCCTCTTTAGTGATGCTTCAGGTTGAGGGAGGAGTTGCCGTGGTTACACGGAGAAGGCAGTATCCGTGTTTTTTGTGTGATGACGGAACAGGTGGAAACTTGGGTCATTTCAAGGTTACGTGCAAGTTGTGGCTACATTTCTTAGTTAAAGGTGCAGTGTCACTGTTTTCACTTGGAGCTATAACAGCTGCAGCAGGAATGGTTTAAACTCGGTTCAGTGTGAAATTAAGTTAAACCATCACAGTCTATCAGATAACACCCATTCGTGAAGTCTGCAAGAGCTGTTTCAGTCAAATGTGTTACTGGTTCATTAAAACTATTTCTGCATTAATGAACTTCTTCATTAGAGACAGAAACGGTCCAGCTGAAACCTACATTTACTGCTTCTTTCCAATTATTATTGGAATGTAACAGCAGCTTTTTTCACTTTCACATGTCGGAGATTCGGAAAATAATCAAAGGTTTCTAATTATCCATCGAACATTGAGTCAGGAATACAAAGCTTTGATTTTTGTGTTGAATGAATTTTACTGGAGACCTGTTTCCACTATTAAAACTTGAAGGTAATTGACGGACCTTTGTGGCATGAACATGTCTCTATTTCACCGGGCCAGTCTGAAATGACTTTCTGGGCCATTTCAGGAACCTATAGGGAGCCTAAGTTTCCTCTTCTTCGGGTTGGCTCATGGTTCCTGGAGCAAAGAAAAAATGAATGCAAGTAAAGTGTGATTCAGGGTGTGGGTCAAAGCGAATTAGAAAATAGCTCTTTTAGCTCCGTTCACTTGCATTTATTTTTTCATTCTTCCGGGGACCCACATTCTCACACCCAAGGTGTCAAAATAAGACGCGTGTGACCAAGCCTCAATATATGACGATTCGGGACGCCCCAGCGCGTCAGGACACGACGATCAGGGACAAACAGCTGCCGCAGCGTCCCAGAGCGTCGGTATCCGACACCGGTGGTGGGACAGACATTAGAACTACTTGTGAACTACTTAACCTTCCCCTCACCCCAATCCTAACCTTAAGGTCACAGTTTATGGACCTTAAGGTTAGGATTGGGGTGAGGGGAAGGTTAAATAGTTGAATAATGTCCGTGTGACCGCGCGCGTCTAACAGTGACGCCAGCAGAGCCACATGACCCAGCGTGTCCCAGATCGTCGTCTCCTGAATCCCTGGGGCGTCCCGAATCGTCATATATTGAGGCTTGGTCACACGCGTCTTATTTTGACGCCTTGGGTGTGAGAATGTGTTGGAAAGCGAGGAGACTTAGGCAAGTTGACCGAAGAATCTCCTCTCCCCTAGCATAGCTGCTACATGACCAGATTTATAGTCCTTTCCTCCATGTTTAATGCTGCTTCTTTTGTCCTAAACGATGGATTTAAAGCTCACTAAACTCACAGCCATCTTCCTTCGTATCTGGTTTGATGACATCAACTTGGTGGGACGAGCATTTGTAGTGCTCTGTCTTTTCCCACCAAACCTAAAATAACTTTTGCCACCATTTGAAAGTGTGAAATCCATGGCACATAACAAACGGGATTGGAAGATAGCTCTTATCGCCCCATTGACTTCCATGTTTAGCTTTTTCACCAATTCAGACCTGCAACCCACATAATATGAAGCTAACTAACAAATAAGGAGGCTCTGAAAACATTTTTATTTTAAATGTTAAACTATGAGGCTATTTTAAAGCACATTAGCACAAAAGGCTAAATAAACATTAACCCTCTGGAGGCAGGCGTTGCAGATTTGCAACAGTTAAAACCTACCTACCTGGTTCTCCACATACGTATTTCATGAGCATTTTTTTTTTACTCAGAAGTACCCCTGGAGGACTTAGTTGTTCGTCCTTTTATCAAAATTTATTTTGAGTCTGAGAGGGTTAAAAGTCATGTTTCAGCTTATATGGTACCCCTTTATTAGACTCCACCATCGTCCCTTACAGGGCCTTGGTAGCCTTGTCTAATAAAACCTTTTTACCATTAAGCAGGTTGAACTCTTTTGGATGGGAGCAGTCAGTATATGATGGTGGTGTTTATAGCAAGAGCTTGTGTTGTATAATAAATGATGAGTCATTGACCTCATTGGTTCCTGCCCTCAGTGCTTTTGTATTTTTCGCTGCAGCGGCTTTATGTTAGCTAACACAGTCAGTGAAAGTATTCACTTGCATTACATCACATTATCGATAAAAGAAGGAAAAAGAATGAAAGCTTCTAGAGCACCACTGCCAACAAACATTGATGATATAAGTGGCTCAGAGAATATTACCCAGATGTGGCAGAGTCATTATTGTGAGCTTTTTAACTGTGTAAAAAGTAACCCACCTATGGTGGATAGTATTGATACTATGGAGGATGTGAGGGTCTCTCCACAGGAGGTCCATGACGCAGTTATGGGCTTAAAGGACAATAAGGCATGTGGTAGGGATGCTATCTCTGCAGAACACCTAAGGCATGCGAGTAGAAAACTCTTTCCTCTGCTTGCTATCTGTTTTACAGGGTTTTTAATTCAAGGCATTTTACCTGACTCCATTTTATCTGTTACAGTAGTGCCAATTTTAAAAGATAAAGCTGGCAAAATCAGTGAGAGATAATTATCGGCCAATAGCTCTGGCCAGTATTTTATCTAAAGTTATGGAGAAAGTTGATTAAAATAGAATGGAGCATTTTACTCTGACAACTGACAATCAGTTTGGTTTTAAATCAAAGCATGGTACAGACATGTGTATTTTTGCTCTGAAAGAGTTTTTAGATTTTTATAACACGCGTAATCCCACTATTTTTATGGGTTTTATTGACGCATCAAAGGCTTTTGATCGCATTAACCATGAAACATTGTTTTATAAATTACAGGACAGGGGTGTTCCTGAGTCTGTAATTAGGATTTTATCATTTTGGTATACACACCAGTCTGTGTAGGTGAAATGGGGTAATTGTGTGTCCTCTCCTTTTAAGGTCTGTAATGGTGTTAGACAAGGAGGTATTCTGTCTCCTCTTCTGTTTAATGTCTATATGGACGATCTGTCGAAGCGGCTTAATGACTGCAGAACTGGATGTGTGGTTGGTGGGACATATTAATCCACTTAATATATGCAGACGATTTGGTGATCTTCTGCCCATACGGTGCTGGCTTTCAGCAGTTACTGACGGTCTGAGTTTGACATCAATTTTAATGCCAAAAAAGTCGTCTTTTAATCGTGAGAACCAAGGACAGTAAGCTGGTTTTTCCTGATTTCCTTCTATCCGGTGCTGTTCTAAATGAATGTTCTGAGATTAAATGTTTGGGACATCACATATCTGCTGACCTGACAGATGATGATGTGGACATTTACAGACAGTGCCGTCTACTGTATGCACAAGCAAACACACTGGCACGCAGATTTGGAATGTGTTCTGTACCTGTAAAAACTGCCCTATGTACACGGCCCATCTATGGAAGCGTTATAAGCAAAGCAGCATGAGGAAACTCACTGTTGCATATAAGGATGGGATGGACAATGCTTAGAATGCCAAGACGGTGCAGTGCAAGCACAATGTTTGTTAGTGTGGGTGTACCTACAAGCCCTGCAGTGAGACAGAATCTCATGTACAGTTGTATGTGTAGATTAAGGGACTCTAAGAACAGTATAATCCTGTCCCTGACAAACCCCACACAGAGTTCTGTCATGTTTTATTCTAACATGTGGAATTATTGGCATCTTAAACTTTATGTGAGCCTAAAAGAGCTTGCACGTATTTTTACCTGTTTTACTTATTTATGTTTTTATTATCTGTTTTGGACCTTGTGTCTTTAATAAAGTGATTGATTGATTGGTTGATTGATTGATTGATTGATTTGTTGGTTGGTTGGTTAATTGATAAAGTGAGTTATGGTGACCTTTATTCTTGGTTTACTAAATTCAATAATCTTGTGCCCTCTTAAAGATGCGAGGAAAGACTCAGATTCACATCATGTCCTCGTAAAATATGTCCAATTAACAAACTCACCTAAAAATATCAGAAATGAATGACATGTCAACTTAAGCTTAATTTCTGAGTACAAGCTTGATTGTGTCTCCAACACCCACTACATATAAAGGCTGTAGAGTTGTGGGTGCTGATTTTCCTCAACTTTTCCAATAATTTCCACCATTTTCTAGGAGAGTAAGCATCTGATCGACTTGTTCAGAGGATGAAAATAGGGAGTGGAGGTGTGGAAAAACACAAGTCAGCATCTTCAGTGTCTTTCTATCTAAAAACTGTGTTAATTAAACTAATTTATATCACATCTAACAACAGAAAGGACATTTTCGCAGGGGCTTTTTTTCTATTTCTAAAGAAATGATTGCCTATCATTTATTTATCTTCTCTAGTTATCCAAGCAGAAGACTTTTTCTAAACTCATCCAGAGGAACTCTATAGCCTCAAAAACACTGAATACTTAACGAATGCAGTTTGCAATACATAAGGCTTCCACCTAGACCAAAGAGTTCAATCAGAGCATTCACACTGGCTGTCATGCGGTCACAGGGATATCAGCTCACAGTGTTTGATGGTTCACGTTATATTTACGGGTATATCTTTAAACATATTATGTCACACATCCAGGGACGAAATTTTGATTTCAGAAGTGGGGGGGACACAGCAGGCTTGTGCGGATTTGGGGTGGGGGGTGTTATGTAAAGACCCCTTGACACGTCACGTGCCCATCTCAATAATTTTTCCATCCTTATTGAAGTGCAGTTTTGGCTGTTGACAATGGATAGGCCATTGCATTTATTGTTTTGGGTCTTTTTTTATTGTTTTTGGTGCAACATTTTCTAACAGGGAGTTAGATTCCTTTTTTATTTAATTTTTGTTTGTTATTTTTATTCATTTAGAAGTTCTGGTTCTGGACATTTCAATGTTAAATGAAGGTTCATTTGTTGCATTTTAAAGGGTGTACTTGCATTATTATGATATATTAACATTATATTAGTGGTTATTTTGGTCTAGATAATGTTGACAATGATATCGTTTATCATCAACAATTTGTTGGACAAAATATCGTCCAGCAAAATGTGTTACTTTCCCAGGCCTAGTCAAAAGTATAAAAATTATTTATACATAAACGGTCCCTCCTGAGATCTGGCCGTTTGTTCATTTGCTGTGTTAGAGGACATGCTGAACTAAGGTTTTACACATGATCATCACCCTAACATTTGAGTGTATAAAAACATATTAAATATGTTTTTTCCCTTAAAAGTGTTTAAACAGTTGTTGCATTTCAACACACAAAAAATAAAAGGAAAAAATAAGATAAATCTAATGAAAAGTGTACATCTTTGACATTAAGCTTAAAAAAATCTGTTGATGATGATGATACTGTTCATTTTTCAGAGCTTTTTAATGTGAAAATATGCATTGCAATAGATGAGTTTACAATAAAGTTAAATGATAAAAGTTTTGAAGTTACACTTCTACTACTACTACTACTAGTAATAATAATTATGATAATAGTAATAATAAAAATAATAATAATTATAATAATACGAATAAATTGTGTCTGAGGAGTCAGTTATGTGGAGGAGATGAGTTTGTAAAAGTTAGTTTTAAGTATGTTTGTGAAGGAGGAGGTGAGTCTGAGCTTAATGCAGGTCTGTCACATGTTCCAACTTACGTTTAGACTTTGAAAGAAGTCTCTTATATCCACTTTTCGTTTTCTTGACATGCTGCCTCCTGGCTGTGCCTAACTACCAAAGACTCACAAATGAACACTTATTCAAATGTTATGTAATGGAAGCTGAGCTGAGCTCTGATATTACACAGCGTCTAGTTGACGATGTGACTCAGTACCGGTGTTCCCTAGCGGCTCCAAACTAGCAAAACAACGTGAGCACGTTCTGACTGTTTACAACTTGAGTGACAGCAGCAACAGTCAATAATACGTTAGCAAGTATCAGCAGAGCCAATAGATTAGCTTTTGGGCGGGTCTAATAGTAAACCGGTTTCCGTTTCGGTCCTAGTGCTCAACCAAATCCATTTAATGGAGCGTAACATTGTTTTTGGATGGAAAAAAGTGCGGGGGACCAAAACTGCCTTTTGAAAAAGTGGGGGGGACATGTCCCACCCGTCCCCCCCCAAAATTACGTCCCAGCACACATCTAATCATTGTTGTGGAAGCAGATTTCTGGAAGTGTACAGCACATGAACCACAGTCTGTGTGAATGGCAGTCTGTCTGGAAACGGTGTGGAAACCGGGCTGCCGTTACACGCTTAGTGTGAACGATCGATAAGCCTCTCTAATGAGTCCAGGCTCTGCCCTGAGGTCCTCCGCTGGTGGGACCTGTCTGAAACACCTCATACGGTACATTTCCACAACGAAGGGGAAATCTCCAGCTGGCAAAAGTGACACAGAAGTGACAAAAATTGCAGTTCCCCCCTGATTCACTAAATGCTGGCTCCAACACCCTCGTTGACTCCCATGTTAAAAATTCCAATTTCACAGCAGAAAAAACAGTATGGTTCAAAAAAACCATTTTAGGTTTAATAGATCTAGTTTACAGTCATGGCAACTCTGATGGCAATGAATTTTTTATAACTCATCCTTTTAGGTGTAATTAAATGCTTGAGATTATGAATAATAAGATATTGATTAATGTCAGAGCTAGCGCTAGCGGCTAGCTCTAGGTAAAGGCCTCGGCCTTGGCGTTAATAGATGTTCGGCTATTTCCACTCTCTGAACTTAAGTTGTGCCCTCTGTGTGTTCGTGTTTGGATGTTAATCATAAAATTATTTGACAAAGAGGGCAAGCTCATTAACTGCACTAAGAGATCATCCAAGAAGTCTCAGCTAATCTTTTTTTTTTTTTTGACGAGTAAAATTATATCAGAACATTTACCAGTACTTTAATGTGCTGGTTAAATGGGCTAAAATGCTGCGTATTTAGCATAACACTGCTTGGTCGAAAATGGGTCGAAATATGACATGTTGGTAGGGGTACCGAAGCTCAAGCTAGCAAACCGAAGCTAACAAAGGTTGGCAGGTGCTTTTAGCCAGAGAAACATGGTTGAGATGCTCTGAGGTAAAGCACTGCCCCCACTTTGGTATAGTCTCCCTCCCTTCTGGAGGATCTCTGACCGCAGTGGAGGCAGGAGCTCCTGGGTGCTCTGGCTGCCTGGCTATGGCTGCAGCGGAGCAAGGCTGCAGCCATGCTGGCTGCATGTGGAGCTCTCTCAGGAGCAGTACACTCCCACTAACCTACTCAGAGATGTGGTAAATTGTGTGTTTGATTTAGACAATTTAAAATGATCTGTAATTGCAGTATGAGTCATCCACATGAAGCTCATTGCACTCTGGTGACCCGGCTCTTCAGATTAGATCTGTCAATATTTCTGCCTATCAAACCAGATCCCAATCCAAGCTGTCAGCTCTTTTCCAACAATGGCTGCACTCCTCTCTTGCACTCATCACTGGCCTGTCCTGATCTGGCTGCATTTCCAGGATAAAAGTGATGACTGGCCTACCGGTCATGTGGGCTGCAGTCAGTGAGGAAGGGTTGACGGCGGCAGTTGTTTTGATTAGTCTGAAATCTGTGCCGGGGCAAAGCAGCAGAAATTTCCATGCTGGCCCTGCCCACCCTAACGTCAGCCCGGCAGCTAAATCCGAGCCTTTGTGTCCCGCATAGCTATGTGGATTTGTCAGCACTGAGGCAGCAGCGGTGGGAGGTAAATGGGATGGTGAAAATGAAAAGCAAGATTCTTTCCGATATGGAAGGAAGTTATAAAACAAGTATTAACTCTCAACAATATTCAACAAAAAGGTCTGACGCAGCCAATTAACACCCTGATTTAGACTCGACTCCAAACAACGGAGTCCTGTTGTAGAACAATACAATCACATGACCCCTTTTAAATTAAAAAAAGAGGATGAGTTTTTGTTACAATGTATCTCGTTGGGCCATTGCATAAAACGGAGACAAACACAGTTTTTGGAGTTTACAAGTAGTTGATTAAAATACGCCTCATCAGACAAACAGGCAAGCAGCCCCAGTGGCGATCTGCATCAGACACGGTGCACAGGTGCAGCCTGTACTAAAGCCTGGACAGAGAGGACACAGTAGGGCATAACACTGATACAGCTCGCTGGCTCTGATGAAGACTGGTCCAAGTGGGTCTAAATTGTGTGGATTTGTTGTGGATTTATATAAAAAAAAACATTCTGTAACCAATCTGAAAGCAGACATTTGGTTCTCTATTGGTTGGAAATGTCACACCACAGATTGTATTGATATTTTTACTAAAATGAACAAGCTGGGTCTTCCCGCTCTGTTGATTTCTCTCCTGTCTTTGCTCGGGCGAGTATTCTCAGCGTTTACCAGGTAAATCCGCTTCAATTTGCTTAATTTGGTCACAGCTCTATAAAAAAGTTACTTCCACAAAACTTTTGCTAAACATTTTTTCCTTATCAAGAGTTATAGTAGCCTTCTCATTAACAGTAGGGCTGCAAGGTTGTCATAGGGCCCAAAGCAAAATATGCTATTGTCCTAAGAAGACTAGACGTATAACTGTCAATCAAAATATGCACTAGAGTAGTCGGGAGGATCCCATCAAGTGGTGTGAGATGGCCAACGGTGCTGTCAAGTGACAGATTTTACTGTCTCACTACTGCTGTGGTCCAAACTTTAAAGTGTGTTGGCCCTCTGGTGCCCCCTTGTGGCCTGGGGCCCCCAAGTAATTGCCTGGCCAGCCAGTTGGCTCGTGGCGCTTCCACTCATTAGGCCACCTTACTCTAGTACAACTCAGACTTTGTATTGTATATTATACAGAGGTTTGATTTAAGTTTGTAGTTTAAAGAGACTGTACATTTTTTGCTTTTAAAAAGTTTGACCTTTATGAATGGGTTAATGCCTTAAAATTGATATTGTGATATAGCTATGTGTGAACATATTTTATATACATAAGTTATGAAAACTACATAAATCAATTAGTAAACTGTAGTTTTTTAGCTTTTGTCCATGAAATAATTATTACATTTTTGTTGAATCCAACCAGATATTCTTAAAACTCAGTTGCTCTGCTATTATTCTAAACATATTCTGTGTATTCTGGTCATTAATGAGATATTTTAATCTGAGTAGAATATATCAGATGAATAAATCTTTGTGTTGGGGTCAGGAGGTGAAGTGAACCACAAAATCTCATCAATCTTTGGTGACCTTACAGCAGTTAACCAATGTTAGACATCACTACAGCACAAACAGAACGAGTGGCACAGTGATTTGTGAGTTACATCCTCTGATTCAAACGATGGAAAATAATATGTTCTCATGATTGATTATTAGGGTTGAACATCTAATCATCAGTACACAGAAGTAATGGTGATTTGGTGGAAAGGTTTAGGAACATGACCCAAAATTGCTGCACAATTTCTTTCATTGTTGACTTTTTGTGCCAAATCTCATGTAAAGCAGCACAGCATTGATAGAGGAAATGTGCTGCATTACAAAGTTAATCCTTATGTCAGCAGATGGGCTGACCAGCAGAGCTGCAGGGATGGGTGTGCAATGCAAGTCGAGGGGCAGAAGAGGTCAAAAGCCCTTGCAGTCCGTCTGGTTAGGACTAGACGAATGGAGAAATTAGTCAGATTGTGCCAAAACCCAAACAAGACGAGGGAGGAGAAAGACCCCTCTGCTAAGTAAAACAAAAAGTGCAGAAATTTCTATCTCATGGCAATGGGAACGTAAAAGCAGAGCCATAATCCCATTTTAATCGCAGTGGATTTATTAAACAGAAACAGCAGGTTTAAATCTCAGCAGATTATTCAGAAGGAGCTGTGGAAAGGTGTGAGGTTGGTGAAGCTTATGCAATCGGGTGCAATTCAGGTGGTGCTTTTTTTAAACACAGCACTTTTGGATAGGGACAGGGTGTGCATTTCAAGACCCTCAAAAATGTGTTTTTGCACAGGAAGTCTTTCCCTGGATTAACATCTTGAACTAAGAGTGAGATTATTCCTTTATAGAATATCTGTTGACATTAAAACCAGCTGCAGATGTCATCAATTATTATCTCTCTGTGTGTGGTGTATAAATGTAATAATTATTTCCAGTTAATAATTTTAAAAAATCACATATTTGTGGCCCGCGGAGACTTTTAATCTGACGATTTTGTCGTGAAGATTTTGGACACCCCTGCTTTAAATGACGATGCAATTTTTGTAGTTTAGCAGCTTAAAAAAATCACAACGAGAAAAAAAAGAAATGCTGTAGTTGTATTCAACTTTGACAAAATATAGGAAGAAAAAACACCAAATGTTTACCAGCATAGACCCTTTTGGGATGAGAACCAGTGACACCAAGCTGGAAGTTTTTGAAAATAAAATGAGCAAAAATGATTTAAATGTGATTTTTTAAAATGCTAAACAGAAAACTCAGCACACAATATTTCAACAAAAAGAAGAAAAAATGTTTTTTCAAAAGACACATATCTGTAAAACTTAAAGGTGCAGTATGTAAGATTATAGTGAGAATTTTACAGTGAGAAAATCCCTAAATTCCCTAATGTTTCAGTTATTTTGGAAGGAAGGTTATACTGAAACGTATTTCATATCCAGCTGGCTGCGGAGATTGTCAGTTTTTCTCCTTTCTAACAAAGGAAGGAGGGACGTACTGTTTACATCAGTGAGTGTGGAGTTGTTGTGTCTCCTGCGAGCTAATGCTGCAGTGCCAACAATGATAATTTGACAACAGCCAGCAAAAAGCTTCAGAGTTGTTTAAAGTGGTTGCAGTAACCACATTTTACCAGAGAATGTCAGTTTTACTTCATTCCTACATAATGCACCTTTAATTGATACAAGACAAAAAGGATCTTGTGTTTGTTTTAATGAAGAAAATTTTCCTGAATCTGAATCTTATTTTTTCTAGTTTCTTAGTCTTCTATTAAAAAAGCAACAATTGTTGTTCTTCCGCTTCTCTTCCCAAACCCTCACTAATATCTTCATTATTGGCTGTATTATATATCATTACCTTGAGGAGAGAAGGGAGACTAAAAGAGGAACTATGGGTCCTATGAAGTGGAATAGATAATCGATCAAACAGATTGACATGCTAACAGCTAGTTTGAGCAGAGCCAAGACAATAAAGTCTAGAAGCTAATTTAACCCATTAATGCCAGAAATATTACACAATAAAAACCCACTTGAATTTATTTTCTAATGTTAATATAACACCTATATATATAATAATCTGTTTTGTTTTATTGCGTGATTCTATAAAATAGTGTAGTATCTTTAGGTTATGAGGTGCATTGTGTTGTTTTACATTTCAGTGTTTGGCAATTACTTGTGTGGCCACTAGGTGGCACTTGAAGTATTTTGGCAGTTCAGTGACACATTGCAGCTCTCCGAATCATGGTGAAATATTAATATTCCGTACCCAAGATAACATTGAAGTTCCAACTAATGAAGATGTAGAACCTTATTTGTCCTGCGATAAAACAAATAGCAATAAAATAGGCTCTTACCACCCATAGGTCCTCCACCAGAGGTGATGAAGGAGCTAATCCTAAAGCTGTATATATGTACACCTTCAGTACCGAGTGTATTTACATCCTTGTCATTGGACTTTTTCCCGTGAGACATTCTTCAATCTGCTGTGTCTGCCAAGAGAGGATAATGGTGGTGCTGCTTAAAGGGAGCAGCGTCCTGACCAATCACAGGCTTGCGTGCTTTATCACTTTTGAAGGATAGTTACAAAATTGGGCACATCTCCATCAACCTCTGCAGGCCTGCTGCAGAGCCCAACATGTAATTGTGTTGTCTCCGTACCCTTCGCAGATGGAGAAGTATCATATTCAGTCTGGATGAGGCCAGAAGGGGTTTAAAGTCATTTTTGACTAAAGTACAGAAGTTATCTAATAAATACTTTCATTGCAATTGCATTATTCTATTAAACATTCTGAATCCAGCTTCTGACAGCAAAAGCAAAAATAAGTATGATTTTCCTTTAGGCCAACATTCATTAAAACACCTACAGAGGTCATTTAAATGTTAAATGCTGACACAACTCCATTAGGTTTTTGTGAAGTCTCAGTTTGTCATTTAGATTTCGAAAACATCAGTTTACACGATTTTTTATTAACATCACTGTTCCATCAGAAAAACTACTCAGGAAACCATAAAAGTTTCTTCTTTTATTTCACTGTGGTCCAGTTTCTATGTAGATCATTAATCACATGATTCTCAAATCTCATGAAAATAATTATTAAAGTTTACAGTTGGTGATCAAAGACGAGAGGAAAACAAACATGTCTGAAGAACAATATGGGGTGCTCCATGGGACACTAGCTCAAAAGCAACTCGGAACAAAAAAAATGTGAGCAGTAACGCCACCTTGTGGAGGAAAAATGGCATTTTATTTGAATTCAAACAGGTGAACTGATCCGTTTTCAGGAAACAACCCAGCAAGACAGAAGAGAACAAAAAGCAGTGACAGCATCCAGGATCACTGATGAACAAAACCCAAGCTGGTAAGTTTCTCTTTAAGGACTGAAGCAAATAAAAAGATGGAGGATTTCTGTAAAGGGAGATTTATTTCACAACCTTGTACAAAAATGAAACCGTTACAGGTTCAAGACCTTTTCTATACAAAGCAGACCAATGTAGACACCCATAGAATCACATAGAACTCATTTTATTTCTGAATGCTTCATCGTCACCATTTCTCGCCTTCATGAACATTTCACCCTCTACTGATGTATGCTATAGTGGCAATAGGTTTTCCTGTGATAACCTACAAACAGAGCCAACAAAGACTAACGTGATGGTGAAAGAAAAGGGAGAAATGAAGTCAAACAGAGCAGATGCGACTGTGACGGGATGGTCTCAGTTCTTCAGCTGGTCAGTGCTTCCAATCCAAAATGTCTTCATGTGTGATGAGCAGTAACATTTACAGGTGATCTAAATGCTACTTCCTGTAGGACGCCAGTGCCATTTATGTCTGACTCTGTTGATCTTTGATGTTTGTATCCTTATCCCATGAGGTATCCTCTGAAAACATAAAACACGGGTTAGCGTGATCTCTGTTACCATTACAGAACTGTAACACAGAATTTGCCCCGTTTGTTTTGCCACTTAAATGTTGCAGATCTAACATGTTTCAATATCAGGACGAAGACAACCTGGGTCAACACTAAACGCTGTTTTTAATAGATGATGTCATTCGTTAGAGAAAAAAAGCTCTGAAACCCAACCTGGCCTCATGTGAAAACGTTTTTGAATCCCCGGTTAAGTCATGATTTACAGAATCAATACGGGGTATTCCCCCTTTCTGAGTTTATGTACAATTTTAAAGAAATCTGTAAAAATGAAAGTCTGACCATATTCTATGATATAATGTAGAAAATATGTAATTTTTTCTTTTACCAAGTTGCCCCCGCCCCGTAGAGCCCCATGAAATTTGAATTGAACAACGCTCAGCATTAGTCAATAGCCTTACCCCTCCTTTCCACCGGATGTGAAACCACTGCGAAACATACTCTGCAGCAATTAGCCGCTATTATAGTGGATGGACGCCTTTCCGCCAGCCATGAAGAGAAGCAACTGCTATTTTTTTTTTACACCATATGTTTTCAGAACTCTGCAGTTCAGTTCAGACAGGAAGTCATACACGGAAGCTGCGTAAAACACAAGTTAAAGTCCCATAGTCATCATCACACACTGGTGAAATTCATCTCTGCATTTGACCCATCCCCATGGAGGGGAGCGGTGAGCTGCAGCGGTGAGCTGCAGCGGTGGCTGCGCTCGGGAACCATTTGGTGGTTTAACCCCCCCAATCCAACCCTTTAAAGCTGAGTGTCAAGCAGGGAGGCATTGGGTCCAATTTTTAAATTCTTTAATGTGACCTGACCGGTAATCGAACCCTGATCTCCCAGACCCAGGGCGGACACTCATAAAAGTAGTGTGCAGATTTCCAGTTGCTTAACTCATAAAGACAAGTATGTCATTTCATGTGAAACCTCCAAAGCTGAGGTTAACAGAACAGAACATAAACCGCAGACCTTCTTGGACACGTGCGGTCATCTTTCTCCTCAGAAACTCTGTTCGAACTGATTACAGTTCCACCGGCCACACCCTGACCTGAATATTACCAGACCTGTAGAATTCTATAGAACCTGTCTGATAACATGAAGTGGGTTAAATATTTAAAAAAGCAACACATCATCAGGAATTAAGGAACAGAAGAAGACAGATAAAACTAATGTGGGCATGAATGTCTCGTTACATCTGTTGTAAAAGTAACGTTGGTTACGTATTGTAACCCCAGATTTTATTTCGTCTAGTCTTAGCCCTTAAGCTAGCTGCTATTGGAAGGATGATCTCAGCATCAGCCAATCATGAAGAGCTTAAATGTATGCCCACCAATGGTGGGCACCCCTGTGGGTATATAAGTGGAGCGACTCCACTGTTCGCCTCAGATGGCTCTTAGTCCTACAGAACCAGTGGGTCCATTTGCTTAAGGGCTGCGACTAGGCTCATAGAATCTGGGGTTACAATACGTAACCAACGTTCTATTTCGTCTAGTCTTAGCCCTTAAGCTAGCTGCTATTGGAATAATGCGCAGCTGGATGGGTTTACGCCACACTGGTTAGCTCAACCAATGGACACACCCAACATGTCTCCTTTTAGTGGGGGTAGCTCAGCCTCAGCCCAGGGCTTAAAAGGCTGAGGCAGCCAGAGAGAAGAGTGGGGCCCCACTAAAAACATCATCCACAAGAGGATGAAATTCATTCAAGTAGGGCTGATGTGGTGCCATTATGCTTTCACTCAGCCTGCTGAGGTCCAAGCACTGAACGAGTGATGGATCCTGAAGACACATCTCGTAAATAATAACGAGTAAAGGAACAGGGTGAAGCAGCCTGACAAATGTCTTCCATTGACACACCACTGAGGAGCGCCATCGAAGAGGAAATCCCTCTGGCTGAGTGAGCCCTGAGTGTCTCAGGAGGATCCCGCCCTGATGATGTGTAAGCGAGTGAAATGGCGTCACACAGCCAGTGTGAAAGACGCTGGGTCGACAGCGCTTGCCCAAGGGAAGAATCTCTGTAGTGCACAAACCGGCTTTGTGAGCGGTGAATCCCTGAAGGGCGTGACACATATCGTGCGAGTGCGCGCACCGGGCAGAGAAGGTGGGAAGCCGCCTCCTCATCAGAATTATGGGGAGGAGGAAAAGGTCCAGCCAATGAAATTGACCTGGATTTGAAGGAAGTATTAATGTTTTGGGGCACAAAGGCTCGGTTGGGGCATAAAACAGCGGACCCGCCATCTTCCCGGATCCTGAGGCATGTGGGAGCCACTGAGAGGGCGAGTTAGGTCGCTCACTCTCTTGACTGATGCCAGCGCCAGCAGCAAGGCAGTTTTGAGTGGCAGGAACTTGAGTGAGACCTGGTCCAAGGGTTCAAATGGGGCTTCAGATAAGCTGCGCAGAACCACCGTTAGGTCCCAGTAGGGAAATAGCGGGCGGGACACAGGTCTGTTCCTTCTGACACCTTTTAGAAAACGTTTTGGATGATTGAAAACAGATCTATCTCCAAAACCCTGGTGGCAGGATGAGATAGCTGCAGCATGTTTTAATAGTGCTGAATGCGAGGCCCCTGTCCATCAGCATCTGCAGAAACGATAGGACATCTGCCAGCTGGCAGGAGAGCGCTTGAACATTCCGCTCTGTGCACCATTTCTGGAAAGCTGCCCATTTAGCAGCATAAGATGTGACGTTAGAAGGTGCCCGCGCACTCTGAATCGTGGAGACCACATCATGCGGCAGCCCAGAAGCCTCTAAGCGTGACAGTTCAGCGGCCAGACCCACAGCCGTTGGCCTATTTCTGGAGGATGTTTGATTATCCCATCCACCTGGAGAAGGGCGTCCGCCCTCCACGGGGAGCCGGACACTAGCGCTTGCAGGTCTGAAAACCATGACGCAGACAAGCATCTGGGAGCCACCAGAATTACCGAGAGCTGTTCCGACCGAACTCGGTCCAGGAGACGGGGAATCAGTGGGACTGGCGGAAACGCATTCAGGAGCGTCTGAGGCCAGGGCTGGTGTGAGAAGGCGTCCACTCCGAGTGGGGGGTGGTCCCGGGGACTCAGGGAAAACCACAGGCGACACTGAGCGTTTTCGCGAGCCGCAAACAGATCCACAGAGGGTTCCCCGAACTTGATCCATATCTGTGATATCAGTGCGGGATGCAGACGCCAGTCGGAGTCGCGGGGTCCCCCTCTCGACAGGATGTCCGCTGCTATATTCAGGACCCCCGGAATGTAGGTGGCTTTGATGGACAGCAGGTGGACATGTGCACAACAGAGTAAATCTGTGGCTATGCGCAATAGTGGGAGGAATCAAGCTCCTCCTTGGCGATTTATGTAGGCTGCCGCCACCTGGTTGTCTGTGTGAACTTCGACATGACGGCCCTCGAGAAGAGCAGCGAAGTGTCTGATCACATACCTCACTGACATAAGCTCCAACACATTTATGTGCTCTTGCATGTGGGAGGGTCAGCGATCTGCCACCGTATGGGACAAGCACGTGCCCCCACAACCCAACAGTGACGCATCCGTAAACACAGATACGTGTGACGTAGGACGTCCGATGGGGACCCCGTGTGAGAGGATGCAGGGATTCCCCCAGTGAGTGAGGTCCCCGCCCACTGAAGAGGGATCCCTCAACATACGTCTCTTCTGACGTATCGGGTGTACCAGGAGGCGGATGAACCAACGCTGCAGGCGCTTCGTGTGCAGTAAACCTAACAGCACCACAGCGTGGGCTGCAGCCATCATGCCCAGAAGTTTCATGACTAACAGGGCTCTCACGATCTTGCGGGGTTGCATGCGGGAGATCACCGTGGTGAGATCTGCCGCTCTCGCCGGAGAGAAACATGCTCTCATCAGGGAGGTGTTCAGCTCCACCCCGAGAAACACAATTGACTGGGATGGAAGGATGGAGCTCTTTTCCCAGTTTATGGAAAACCCCAGGGTTGACAGATGCTCCATTAACTTCCTGGTTTGCTCTGACGCCTCGTCCTTGGACCGGGCGCATAGGAGCAGATCGTCCAGGTAAAATAAAACCCTCATTCCCGCCGTGCGCAATGGCTGCAGAGCGGTCTCCAGACATTTGGAGAAGGTGCACGGGGCTAGCGAGTAGCCGAAAGGGAGACGATTGAACTGGTATTGAAACTCCCTTGAATGAAAAGTGCAGGAACTTCCGGTGTTTGGGAATTACTGGGATGTGGAAGTATGCGTCTTTCAGGTCTATTGACGTGAACCAGTCCCCGGAGCGCACGTATTCTAGGACTTGCCTCATTGTTAACATGCGGAAATGCATCACTGCTATGGAGCAGTTGAACAGGGAAAGGTCGAGAATTGGTCTCATTCCTCCAGACTTCTTCGGTACTACGAAGTAGCGGTAGTAAATGCCTGAGAGCTCTTGTCCGCGAGGGACTTGGGAAATGGCGTCCTTGGACAGAAGTTCCCGCAGCTCCAGGGCCTGAGATTGTTCCTGTGACGTGAACGTCGTCTCCACGATCCTGTTGAAGGGAGGAGGAGCGGACTGAAAATGGAGTGTGTGACCGCAATGAATGGTCTCCGATATCCATTTGCTCATGAGACAAAGGCGGCGCCATTCTTGCGCGCGTTCCAACAGTGGACGCGTGTTCGAGGTCAAATGAACGACGTCTGAGGACTGGGTTTGCGCCCTTACCGCCGTCGCTCGCACCAGAGAACTGGGAGTGACCCATGGAGGGCTGCGCTCGAACGGGCGAGTGTGAAACAGCTGGAAGAGGCTGATCCGCACCGCGGAGCGTGGAGTCCAAAGTTAAAGGACGAGTGGGAGCCGGGCCCGTGCACGGGGACGACAAAGTGCCAGCGGATGGAACCGCGCGTGGTCGCGACAGTAGTAGTGAGATGGTTTGGAGCTGCTTCGCCAACTTAGGACCTAGACCACTTTTTTTATAGCACTTTCAACAGCCTGAACAGGTGAGTTTTCAGCTGTTTTTATTCAGAGTCTAAGCAGGTGAGGTGTGTAACAGCTGCAGCTTAAGCATCTCATGCAGCTTAGAGGAGATGTACAGTTGGATGTCATCTGCGTAAAGATGGTAGGAGATTCCTTTAAAGGAGCTCAGGATGTGCTGAAGAGGGAGCAGATATATGCCCCAGCACAGAACCTTGTGGGACGCCGTGGGTGAAGGAGTTGACATTGCAACCTGTTATGTTTAGGCTGGATGGGGTTTCCCCTTATTAAAAGAAACTATTTAAACATGCTTTTTACATTTACTTTGTGTGACACTAACATGTGTTTGCTGATCTGAAATATTTAGGCGGCAAAGGAGCAGATGGGTTTTCACAATACTGTGTAATCTTTGAGACATCAAATTATAAACACAGATCCCATTTTATCAACTGGTTTTGACTCACGGAAGCTTCATGCGCATGAACACTCTGGCCATGAAGAAGCTGAGGAGAACGCTGATAAACCCGATGAAGAGAAGCAGGAAGCGGTTGAGTTTTGGAATGTTCGGTGCGTTGGAGCGGTCCAGGATTATGAAACCCAGGCCTCCCATTGTGAAGAGAAAACTTGAGGCCAGACCTTCCATAATGTACTGGCCGTTAACTCTGGGGGGGAAAATGCATTTCTCCAGTTAAGCATCCACAAAATTATGGGAATGATTGATGTATATATATACGGCTGCTGTACCTGTAAGCCAGGAAGGCAACTGGCCGTTGGTGTCCATGCTCATCAGTCATCGAGCCAACACTTGGAGGCTCTACAATAACATCGTAGATGATTCCTGTGGAGTGGAACATTAAATGTAACCAAACCATAAACAAATATATACTCAGGTTTAAAACAAAGAGCAAAAAGTCTTAGAATTAAGAATAGGGGATGAGTGTTTTCACCTAGTGAAAAAATGTAGGTTACATCTTTATCCTTAAATTAATTGCCTATTAATCCTTTTTTGTTCATTTTTAATATTTTTTCAAAAAAATCAGTCTCAGATTACAAACTCATGTGTTGCCACAAACTACCAGCAGGGGACCCTATCGAACCCTAAACCTTGAGAAATTACCATTTTGTAAAACTAGCTTTAAAATTTCCTACAAACTAAATCCTGGCATTCCTCCCAACAAAGCACCTCGATTAGATCCTTGATACAACAACTTTTCAAAATCCTATCGGTTTTACCAAATAAACCAGGCTAATCTTAGCCTATTCTTTGTTTAGCTACTGAATTAACCTCCCTTCACATTTTACAATGGACGCGACACAGCTGCTTTATAAATTCAGTGAAACTGGAAAGATAAAGGCAGTAGAGACAAGTGGACAGCTAGGAAACAGGTCTTAACGAGATGCATTTAGCACAAACTAGCTAGCCAACGGCTCGTTTACCTCCTGTGATGAGAAAGTAGGACACAATAACGATCGCATACACGGTCATGGCCGACGGCATGTGCAGCCATGAAGGCTTCTTCAGCTTTATATTCGGACATTCAAGAACAACGAACGGAATGCTGTACAAAGTCTCCATGATGATTCTGGTAGAGCGATGCAGCCAAAGGCTGACGTTCGTCTGAGCGCTGACTTCGTTGACGTGTCCCGGAAGTGTAAAATAAATAAATAAATATATATATATATATATATACATATATGACTTGTATACACGTTTTTATAATATGGTATAATATAGCTAGATCCTAATATAATTTAGTCTAAATATGTTAAAAAGTTTGCTTATTTTTTGGACTTGACGTCATCTTAAAGAGACAGCACTACCTTTAATCAACTGATCATTTGAATAGGTTTAGTAGAAATGAAAAAAAAAGTGGTAAATGTAACTTTGTTTTTCGTTTTACTTACATAAGCTTATCAATTGTTCATACTTTTAAAGACCATGTAAGAAAATAATCAAATGTGCTGAGCATTTTTCGAAGGGAGATGTCATAATTTTGGTGTTTTAACAAATTCTGACTTTATTTGAACAAGCAGTTCTCAAAAATAATTTCTCGAAATTAATGTGGTCCGATTAGTTTGTTAAATGGGTTTTATAATTCAACTTAAAACTTATAGCCAAGTATCTTTCCATTTACATGTGTAAGAGTAAATATGGAACAAATCTCTAGACCAGTGGTTCCCGTCCCTTACTTGAGTAGGATCCCCTTGCTTGAGCCAGGGTCGTCCTCAGCTTTAACCCAATACACACAACTAGTCATTGATTAGTTATAACTTTTATGGTCTTTATTATACTATTGGGTGTTTTATCTTTTTTTTTTAACAAATTTAATCTTTGTAACCTCAAAATCTCAGCAGACATTTTTGCGAGGACCCCCTTGGAGGGTGGGGGTCCCAAACCCAGGTTGGAAACCACTGATCTAAATGAATAACAGTCTGGGTGAAATTTATACTACTAAAACCAAACCAACCTTTATGCAGCATGCCCCTAAATTTGGAAAATAATTAAATTCACAATTGTAGCCATGCTACCCAGGATTGGATCTAATAGAGTATCAAGTATCAGTTTTTATTGAAATAAATTTTGACACAAAACTATCTTCCTTAAACAAAACAAGAAAAAACTACTGTGCTTACAAATCATAACTTAAGATGGGTTGGTAGCATCTTGTTTGCAGCCAGGAGTCAAAAAGCACAACATTGATACTGATGACAAACCTATATCTGCATATATTTAAAAATGAAAAACAACACAAAGCCCTAATGTTATTTTTTTATTGTGGCAATGCAAATACACATTTTACTTCGTTTTCTGGCTCTGTGCTTGTGCCTTAAGCACCTTGACAACGATCTTCTGCTCCTCAATCAGGAAAGCACGCTTGATCCTGAAATAAAAACAAAGATGTCACTTTAAATACATTCTGCATTCAAAACGTACACATTCAGACCTTTAGAGCAACCTTATAAACATTTTGCAGTTTTATCAATAAAAAACACTTTGACATTAAGTACAATTTAGGGCTGCACAATATATTGCGATATCAGCATGCGCAATATGCATATCGCAAAAAACAGATTAATATCATAATGAATGGTCAGCTCAAATGTTTGCTACACATAACGAATTCTGTCACATGGATGATGTTTTTTTTAACAAATCAAATGGAGCTTTGTACCCATTTGGCCAATTGGGTGGGTTCTCATAGGTTAGATGCCCGCCCCAGAGGTGGACAGCACTCAATTTTGATGGTTAGCAAACACCTGAGTTAGCTTTGCTCTGCTCTTTCTGCTGATTCTGCTTTTTCCAGGATCCACTGATTGCCTTCTCTTTTTCCCTTTCCTCACATATTTTGCTTTTCTCATTTTTACGATAATTTTCTCCATTTTTTGAGTTAATCGTTGAGTTTTTATTTATTGCAAATAATGTCATCATCGCAATATTAATCACTGTTATTGCTAGGGTTGGGCATCGTTTGATTTTGAACGATTCGGATTCCTCGTTTAGATTCCGGTTCCTATCGATTCCCGATTCAGATTATTTCAAGACATACCATGTTTTAACTGAGCTAGCTAACCACAGGTCTTACTTGATGAAATAATCTTAACTTTAACATGAATTTTAATTTTATGAATAAAAATCACCTTCATTTAGACAAAAACATGTTTTGGAGAATAAAAGAAAAAGACTTGCAGCACAACCAGTGTGTTTGTTTCTGACCACAACCAAAGTATGGAAGAAGCCTCTGGGATGAGAGGCTAAATGTCTCCAACATGTCCAGAAACGTCCAGCTGTTCTACCTGCAGCAGCTGTTCAGTCAGAACAGAAAGTGAAACTTAAATGTACAGGGTATCTGCAGGTTTAAGGGAGCCAAATTTAAGACTTTTTAAGACCTTTTTAAGGCCACTTTGACCAAATTTAAGCTATTTTTTAAAATTAAATTTGAACTATAATTTCCAGCTATTGCCTGGAACCGGTGCGAACCACGTTGCGAAAGTGGGATTAGCCATCCAGTTACCATAGAAGTTGCACGTCCCCATGGTGCAATCTCCCACTAGCTTAAACAGCTAATGTGCTCATCTAAAAAAGCCCCCTTTCATAACCAACTGAATGTGTATGGTTCCGCTTACGCCAACATCGTACACAAAAAATGCTCAACACTAACTAGAAATTCATGAAAATTGAAATAAAATAATCTTGTTTATTGGGTCTTTGGTAATTTAAGACCTTTGGAAACTGTATTTAAGGATTATTAGTAATTTTTAAGGATTTTTAAGGCCTTAAATTTGGAAAGGCGAATTTAAGACTTTTTAAGGACCCGCGGATACCCTGATGTAGCTGCTGTCAGTAAAAATATAAGATTTCAAACATTAAAACTCTCAACAGAAAAAGGGTATATGCAGGAATCTCAAAACTTAAATTTAAGACTTTTTAAGACCTTGTAAAAATAAAATTAAGACTATTGTAAAGAACTAATCAACTGTTAAGGCTGATTCATGCTTCTCCGCAAGAGACAGACACTCACGGATTGACGGGAGACATTTGGCCCTCATGCTTCCGTCTCCTGGGAAGTGTTACAAAGCAATACCCCAGCAGGACAACTATGGAGCTAGGATTGGGACAATATTCAGCGTAACTTGTACCAAGTTTTGTAACTTCGAACATGTTTCATCACATGCAACTTTGGATTCGTAACTTGTAACTTTAGTTTTCTAACTTGTAATTCTCAATTTGTACTTGTATTTCTTGTTTTGTAACAGGAAATTTTCATTTTGTACATGCATTTTTTATTTTGTAAAATCAAACTTATTTTGTACATTTACTACTCATTTTGTAACGTCAAACATTCATCCAGAAACATGAAACTTTCATTTTGTAACTAGCAGACTTCCAAATTGAAAAAATCAAGGTACAAGTTTGAAATCAAAACTCTCAAAACACATTTCATTCTACAGGTACAAACCTCAAATCTACAGTGTTACGAATCTTTTTGTCTCGATTCTAGCGTCAGTGGGAGGAACTTGGGTGGAACCAATGAGAGCACGAGTCTTAGCTACCAATCACGTTTCTCGAATTCCTGTCCAATCATTGGGAGAGGAGGGCAGGGTTCTGTCAGAGCTGTAGAGAGTTATGTCACGGAATGCGGGAGTCACGTGCTTCATGTAGCTTCGAATAGTTCCAAACAGCCCCGCTGCTGCATTGACTGCAGTTCATTTTCGGTGTTTCGGAAGGATCTTCTCCGGTAAGTTGATGAAATGTCATCATTTTGTTGCATTGTGAAGCGTTAGCTAATTGCTTCGTACCAAAAAAAGCCAACGATATTTTATGTTGCCAGTTTTAGCTAGAGAACCTTTAATGAGCTAACTGTGTGCAGCTTGTTGGTTGTGAGCAGGACGAGCTGTAGACGGGTTTATTTCAGTTTGTTTGATTCTACGTTTTAAAAATATTCCTCACAGTTTGAAATAGGTTATAAACTTTTTACATTATTAGTTTTATTTGGGATTTTTTGTACAATACGTTGCTGGTTGCTGTATCAACACCAACATGCATCAGAAATGGAAACACAAATGGAGCAACCAATAATAAAGAAAATGTGATTGTGAAGACAAGTAATTATTTAATATTTAACAACTACTTTAATAACTCATTGAGAACAGACCCATACTCTGTTGCATGTTTTTCTTCTTCTTGATTTCAAATCTCTTATATGTAGGAAAGACGTGCCTAAAAGGTTTAGCCTGTATGCATCTGAAACAACAACCGCAGCACCTTGTCTGTCAGAACCTTCTTTAGGTTAGGATGGACCTGTCTAATTACTGGGAAAGCTGTTTTTGACCAACACTTGAACTCAACTCCACCCCCCAAAAGAACACAAGCCTTGGGAAACATCAGTTAAGGCTGAAACTGAAAGGAGACAAACCTGCTTAAGTTCTGGACAGAAAACTGACGCATCTGGAGGGGATTTAGATGATTTTCCGAACTTTAAGCTGCGAGATGTTGAAGCGACAGTAGTAGCGGCACCGTGATACCGGCTACCACTGCGTGTTTTTCTCTAGCTGTCTCTGTGACTGGTCAAATGACCCACTAACAAAGATGGTTTGTGAAGAGGATGAACACTCCTCATTTTTCTGAAACTGATTCTTATAAAGAGTGACTGAAACCCAACCAAAGACTCACCTTCCTTAAAACAAAAACTGATTCACGTGAACACATTTGGTTTAATAAACGGCTATTTTCGCTGAAAAGCGTTAAGTTTGCAAGTATAAGATTAACGTATTTTAAAATCACGTCAATACGAACCAAATTTAAGACCGGTCTTAATTTTCCTTCCACCAAATTCAAGACTTAAGACTTTTTAAGACCCCGCAGATAACCCCGAAAATAGTTCAGAAAGGGAATAAAAAAAGTTATTTTATATTATTATAATTATTTATTGTGGCAGAAGCTGGTTTGGTCCACCAGAGAGAAAGCAGCTCTAGCATGATGTCTTAAGCCGGGCGTACACTGTGCGACTTTTTCACTCGCAGCGTTCAGCTTCAGCTCAAACTGTACGACTTCCTCGCAGAGCAGATCTCACGAGTAGTGTGCTCACACTGTACGACCCAGTTCTCGCATGCGACCTGACTGCTCACACTGTACGTCTGGTAGCAACACGTCAGCCCTAAAAATGTGCTAAAAATAGCAGTTTTTACTCAACACGTCAGACTTTTTTGTCTTGTCTTGCCTGTTGTCCTTCGGGAGTGCTGCAGGACACACAGGGATTTATGGGGGTTGGATGAGGAAAACGAAATAAAGAAAGTGAATCTGTGTTTTGTGATCAGTTTAATTTGACATGAACACGACAAACACGCTTTCTTGACAATCTTTGTGAGTAAAAAAAAACGTGTAGAAACAAAAACGAAGAGTGTGTGTTATTAGGGAAATAGCGAGCGACCGGCCGGCATTGATGCAGGATGCGCGCGCATGCGCCGTGAGCGGTTCTGATACTTTTTGGATCGTAGCTGCTCGCAGCGCTGCTTCAACAGTGCGATACCCTCACGAGGGACGAGCGAAATATTAAACACACCAGAAGTCCCTGCGACCTCACGACTGCTGATCGGCGGCTGGTCACGTGGTGTTAATCGCCTCTCGTAACCCCCTGTACACTACACGACCGCTCGGCGCAAAACTCGCCCCGATGTCGTGGCTTCTCGCACGACTGGAAAATCGGCTCAAAAAAGTGAAAAAGTCGCAGTGTACGCCCGGCTTTAGAAACAGGTTATTGTTCAGCCTTCTGACGCTCACACACGCACGCACGTGTTGGTGAGCGGCTGCGTCTGACTGCTGGCGTTCCGTGTGTTTTTCTTTCTGCCGTGAGACAAACTCACCTCACACCGTCCAGAGTTTGTTATTTAAAGCTTCTATTAAATCCACCGTGTTGACGTATTTTAACAAGTTTGCTCTACGCTGCAGGAGTTAAAGTTTACATTATGGAGTAAAGGTTCGGCAGACGCATTTAACTGTATTTGGCCGCTGCGCGCAGGTGGGGGGAGGAGGGACTTGTGCTTCACACAAGACAGCTGGTGTGTTCAGCTCTGAAAAGCATTGATCACAATTTGCAGATCCCTATTATTTTTCGCGGAGATCGGCAGCGGATTCCTCTTCCGTCTGCATTCTTGGAATCGAAAACAAAAAAAAAACGGAACGATTCCGGGAAAATCTAACAAACCGGTTCCAATCGAATTCCAACCCTAGTTATTGCCTATTTTTCTTATTATCGTGCAGCCCTAGTACAATAGTAGAAAGTATTCCAGACAACCAACATAACGTACCTGTCACGGACACACTTTGCACACATGGATCCACCATAAGCCCTGCTGACATGCTTCTTGGTCTTGGAGAGCCTCATCAGAACCTGGGGTCTAACGGCACGAATCTGTAACACAAACCTTCATTTTAAAGAGCAGAACATGCTGGTGAAAGTTAACCATCATATGGAAACTCCCAACATACCCATGTCCACCACAGTAGATAGTAACTTGATATTGTTTTTCAACCCACATGCAGCCAGCGCAGCATTACAAAACTTAATTCACTAAACACTACTTCCTCCACAGAACCAGTAATAAAACAAGTACTAAATCATTTATATTACATATCAAACCACATGCACGGTTTACATATGCTGTTTTTACAAAACAATAACGGCAATTTGCCGCAACGCCATGGTGGCACCAGGGAGCCTTAGGTCGTTTATAAGTAGTCATACCGTGGTGGTAACGTGGCGCAATTGTGTCTTTTTTATAAAAGGCGATTGCGGCATTATAAGGGGGTATGTGGGCGGTCTCTGCGATGCAGCAGACTTCAGTTTATCTTGGACATAACTTGCTTTTTTATTGCAATTGAAGCTGCTATCGTTGAGGTTTTTTCTTAACAAGCTGCTTCTGAAGGTGTTTATCTCGATCTCTGATGATCTGAGCTGCAGCTCTAACAGACGCTCATGGAGTGCTGCAGCGCTCCAGTTTTCCTTCTCAGCTGATTTTGTTCAAAAAGCAAACCTTATCGCCCGTGTTTACTTTCATTTTTAATATATTTCCCAGTACCCACGTCATGACACCTCCCTCTGTTGTGCCATGGCGCAATAGCCGTTTATAAGTCAGACCATTACAGCAATATTACTAAGCAAGGCGAAGAGATTGCAGCAAAATCTGCAAAACTCCATGCCTGCACGGCGAGTTCATAAGACACACTGTTGCGGTAATATTACGCCGATTTGCTGGCATGGTGTATCTTGTAAACATGACCACCACCACTTTAGTCTAAGTGTGGACTGTACTGGTGAAACCTACACAGTGCATGTAGCAGGCTGTGATTGTAGAAGTCAATATGGATATGTGCCAGAATAACAAGTCTTCGTGTGTTTGTGTCACACACACAGAGGGTTAGGATTAAAAAAACATTCAAAATACCACCTTAAATTAAAGTCTTGTAATGTTTATTATAATTGTCTTTAATTCAACAATGTTAATCTCACCCATTCTCTCAGAATGTCAAACAACTATTCACTAGCTTAGTTTAGCAACTGTAATTCCAAATGAATGTTGCTAAAAAAAAGGAATATTTGAGTTTTAAGAGAGTGACAAGTTTGTAAGACTCATGCTGCTTCAGTTACATTAAAAATATGTCAACATTTAGCTTATCTGGTTTGAACAGTATCTAACTTGACTTATCCACCAACATATCTACTATTGAACTGAATGTCGACTGCAAAAATAACTTTCACTAACATCCATACAGAGAAAAGGTTTAAAATGACCCAGAACTCAATCTCCGAAGTGCATCAGACCACAACATGCTTTGAATGTTTACTTACACCACGCAGTCTACCGGGGCAGATGCCACATGCTGACTTGGGGGCTTTGCCAACCTTCTTGGTGTACAGGTACACAATTCGGTTGCCAGGTGTCCGTGATCTGCAGACCGACAATCACAACACGTTGTTGTTAACCCAAGTACGAGTTTACCGGATAAAACCAACAACGAACTGACTTACAGTCTGGTTTTATTAGAGGCGGTGTTGTAGGACAACCTACGGCGATAAGTCAGGCGCTGCACCATCCTGGAGCTGGAAGACAAGGTTTAGCTAAATGAGAAGGGATGCTAGCATGCTATCTTTAGCTAAACATGTTCATTCACGAATTAGAAAATATTAATTTTATGAATGTTACTGTTACTTTCTATAAAAATTTTATCCGTAGCGAAAACATTTACGCATGAGATTCATGACTTTGCCGGTGGGACATTACGAGCGGCCTTATACCGACACAAATGAGACAACTAAAGATCTTTACCCTAAAGTCAATTATTTCTAAAATGACCACATCATCATAAACAAATACGTTTTATGTGTAAAATGTTGTTTTAAAAATGTTTACATTTGGTGTAAAAGCAAAGGATTACAGCGGATTACTAATTCGTTGTCACGCAGAGGAAAACAGGAGACGCCATACCTGTTTTCGCCGTAACCGGAAGAGAAAGAAGTGGGCGGAAGTTAGACTTTAGTATGTTCCTGTTACTCTGCCCCCTGCTGTTGAACTCATTGGTTGCACCTATCGAGCACATAAACACAAACTATCGGAACAAATTCCCGACGTCTACGAATTTGTTGGGAAACTTTTTTTTGGAATTATTCCATTTATACAATTTACTAACAAATTTTTTGCTTATGTATTTTATTTATGTAAGTAATTGTAATAGAATAGAATAGAATTGAATAGAATTTATTGATCCCACAGTGGAGAAATACCCCCGCTATGGCAGCACATACACTTAGAATAGGAAAAAGAATAATACAGGTAAATATACAAAGGCAGTAGGCTATTATTGTAACCTTCAGGAATAAAAAAAAGGATAATAATAGAAAACTGAGTTTCAGCATAAAAAACAGAAGTGCATCATGGTAGTTCACACTTATTGAATATTTAATTGATGTTATTGTGTAACAGGACAATTCCAGTACCAGTTAAACTGAGGAGTTATACTCTTGTACAGCAGAGGGGATGTTTTAGGGGTGTCTCAGTCTGCCTCTGAAGGATCTGTCCATGGTCTCCACAGTCAATTACAGTAGGTGGGAGAGGTTTTCCAAGATGGAGCTCATCTTCCCCAGCATCCTCCCTTCACACTTCTTCTCAACTGAATTTAGTTGGCAGCTCAGAATCAAGCTAGCATTTTAACTAGCTTGTTTATGTAATATTTTATTAAACCGTTACTTAACCAGATGAGTCATTTGAGAACTAATTCTCATTTACAACGATCTGGTCAAAAGACAGCAGCAACAGACAAAATTAGCATAAAAGAGCCAACAACATAGTGATAAAAGGATTTTAGCAGCTGGGAATCAACTCAGAAGGACCCCAGCCTCCTCAGGAGGTGGAGGCAGCTTTGGCCCCTCTCATAAAGAGCATCTGTAAAGGTTTCCACCACCATCATGGATGTTTACCGGTGAGTGAAGAGGAGTGTTTCTCTGGAAATCAATCACCATTCCTTTGTCTTGCTAGAGTAGTGAAGGTGGTTACGCTCACGCCTGTTCACAGGATGTCATTCTCACTTGCACTTTCATGATCAGCATCACTTTTTCCACATTTTGTTTTTTTAACAGCTTTATTCAAAAATTAATTAATTTCTCCATTTAAGGTTACAAGTAACATCCAATTAGGAAAAAGCTAAGAAACAATGTACTAATAAAGAAAAAATAAGTATCACAAGACACAGGATCAGTTTACAGAGGCTCGAAAAGTGATTTAAGAATTGCTTTTATTGTTCCTACAAACTTCTGCTAGCTTCTTGAAGGGTCACGTGGGAATGTCTCAACAGGGGAGTAAACTGTAAGCACGCGCACACACACACACACACACACACACACACACACACACACACAGAGAGAGAGAGAGAGAGAGAGAGAGAGAGAGAGAGAGAGAGAGAGAGAGAGAGAGAGAGAGAGAGAGAGAGAGAGAGAGAGAGAGAGAGACTGACAGGATTATTATGCTACACTGTAAGCGCAGATATTGTATTTGTGGAGGACCCCTCTGACCTCTTTACCATATGTAGCGCTTTGGTTGTCTCTTGTTAGCACAAATAACTAATTTCATGGCAGCAACTGAATGCATTTGGGCATCTGGACATAATGAACTTTAGTCCTGACTTCAGTTCAAACTGAGGATCAAAATAGAGAAGAAAGTGGGTTTACAGGACTTTGAAGGTGGAATGGTTGTTGGTACCACGTGGGCTGATGAGTGCTGGAATTTGGTCCACAACCTTCTCTAGAGTAGATAATAGCTTATAAAACACATATTTAGTTATCAGTAGAAATGTAAATGATAATGTCTGGTCAGAGGATAATGGTCAGGTTCTAGATGATAGAAATACAACAGCAGCTGAAATAACCACTGGTTCCTACCAAGGTCTGCTGAACAGCATCTCTGATCAGCTCCTGCAGATGGACTCCAGCAGCAGAAGACTTCAGGTGCCCCCCTGTCAGCTAAGAACAGGAATCTGAGAGGCTATAATTCACTCAGGACCAGCAGAACAGGAATGGAAGTTATTGCGCAAAGTGTCCGGTAGATAGCAGTAGATCACAAACAGATGCTGTTGAAAAGGTTCAGATCGTTCCGATGTAACAGCAGAACAAACCTCGGTTAATAAGGACTTTGTTCATTTATAGCATTGCTGCAAATGCACCTGGGTTAGCTAAAAGGCTGTTTGTAATCTGGAGTCCCTGAACAAGAAGATAAAATAATACACTTATAACAACGGGGTAGGTGGGTGTGTGGGGGTGGGGGTGGGGTGGGGGGGAACACCAGCCGTAAATAATTATGTAATGAGATTATGTCAGCCATCTTTTGAGACAAGGTTGCATCTTAAATTGATAAAACAAGGAGTTTAGCTCTGTAAATTGCAATATTTAACTATTAGGATGGAATGAATCAAACTAAAGTGAGTAAAGAAGGGACAATTGTAACAAGAAACAGACAGAATTTCTCTAATCTCATGATTTTTATTTGTCCCAGGTAATCTGTGTTTTTTGATCTTTTCTGCTCATTATGGGACCTTTGCTAATTTCTTCTTACTTTCACAGTTTCTGACCAACACATTCATCAGCATGAAAACTACACAAGTAAACAATACATTATGGCCACATTCAGCCTGGGACATTAGTAAATAATTAAAGACTTGTCAAACAGTGTTCCTGTTTGGTTTAGGTTCAGGAAAACAAAGCAAAGGTTTAAGAATCCCATTTGATTCCAGTCAGGTGATTAAAGTGTTTTATTTCATTACTTCGTGTCCATACATTTACTTTTAGCACCAAGTTTTGCCAAGTACTAACAAAAGAGATGTCAGAGAAGAAAAACCATAAGACTAATATGTATATATATATATATATATATATATATATATATATATATATATATATATATATATATATATATATATATATGTAGAGAGAGAGAGAGAGAGAGAGAGAGAGATTTATGAAGTCTGAAATTGATAAAACTTAAACTCAGTAAAAATGCCTGACTTTATAAATTATATTTAAACATAAAACTCTTTATTTCTAAGCAATTCATAACATTTTGAATCACAAAGATGAACTTTAATCTGAAAGTCAGTTAAACAAGTGTGATGCACTGTTTCCACCCAAAGATCGAGCGTTTATATCATGTGTTGACTTTCATCTTCATGTCTTGATCCGTTTGTTTGTTTTGTTTTGTTGTTGCACTCTTTCATCTCTCTCTATTATCTCACTGTTTCCGTTTCCTTCAGCAGATAGCTTGAGATTGTGGAGAGATGAAACAAAAATGAAAATCAGTCAAGCTGTTTAATCCTCTTCATGAAGCAGCTGTAGAAAGTGTTAGGAGTTGGTCTGACTGGAGATCTTACCTTTCGTTTACAGTTTTCTGTTACTACGCTCTGAGTTGTGTGCTTCTTCAAGCCTAAAGCTTCCTCCAGCTCTGCAGACATGAGAACACAACAGAAAACTCAGAGCTCTTTTATATTCCAGCTCACACGTGCAAAGACTCAACCAATGTATTGAGCAAAAACAAGCCTGAATTGAAGAGTTGTGCATCTATCTCATGACCCAACAGTATATAGGACCTCCTTTACATTTCTTTCTTCTCCACTATCCTGCTGCTGTGTTTGGGATCATTTCCTGTTGAATGACCCAGTTTGGTAGCCTAGAAATCCAGACCAACCGTTGTAGTAGCAAAAGATTTAGCTCTGTACGTCGGTCTATCCAGGCTCTGTTGTAGCCTCAGCAGGTCTACCTTTGTCTAAGTTTAGGCCGGGCCAATCACAGCGCTCTGTTTGAAGAAAGACGTTTGGCGACCGTATCCCAATTACAAGGTTCTTCTTTGCGGTGGAGACAGAGCTGCAATGGACCAAAACAACAAAGATGGAGGCAGCTCAGGAACAGCGCTAGTTTGAAATGGCTTTGCCATCAACTTTGGATGATTCAGACTTGGGCATTTCTTTGAGACATTAGATGATAGAGACATGAGATGCTTCTTTTTCTACTTTTACGAAGGTGTATGGCAGACTGCCACATTGACTGATTTCCATAGCAATGAGTATGTCATGTTTTTCGTTGCTCTGATTGGTCCTAGCATTGTCCAATAGTATGTGGAGACAACCATATATTCCACCTCACGACTGAGCTCTGTCCATGTGTCAGAGCCAAACAAAATATTTACACATGTAGGATGGCTTGCTAGGCTAGCAGTTTGGTCCAAACTTCAGCCTTCAGCCAGATTCACTGGCATTTGACTCTAGACTAGTTCGGCCAGAGGAGATAATTGTTAGCTCAGTGACCGAAAGATGCCCATATCATTACTCTTCCACTGCCGTACTGCGGTGTTGAGTGTTGATTTTCTGGGTTTGTTATTTGCCTAACATGGTAGTTTGCATTGTTGGTAGACATTTCTACTCTGGTCTCATCTGGTCAGGCCACGGATCTATGTTCTAAAAAAAAACTGGCATATTTAAGTCAAGCTGTTTTCTAGTGAGAAGAGATTGTTTTACTAGCTTTAACCTTTAAGATGCTAACTGTTGCTTGTAGGGTTTAAAACAGGGTTTTAATGGTTTTTTTTTAGCATTCAATCCTCCTAAAAATTAAGTTAACTGAGAAACCATTCTTTCTTGCTAATTTTGAATTATGACTGGTCACTGTGAGTTTCACATGCAGGCTGGATACGAAAATAGCCTTCTACTCCTTTGAACATCTTAGGTGTGTTCTTGCTGTGTCGTATTTCTAACTCCATGCTGTAGTTCTTTCTTAAAACACAGAACAGTTTTGTAGTCTGCAGCCGCAGACGAAACGTAGCGGGAAAACAGGTAACAAAACGGTTCTGTGTTTTAAGAAAGAACTACAGCATGGAGCCTTCTACTCCTATTTCCTGCATTAGCCACCAAAAGAAAGTAGACGTAAATGGGCGAGTAAGAAAAAGCCACACAGATCTACGTCACACTGTGCATTAGCATTCATTGATTCACACATCTTGACTCGCAACCACAGAAGGCTGTGTAGATTTTTGTATCCAGGAGAGAGCAGAGCGCATCTCGACTAGTAGAAGCTAACTGTTAGCATTAGCAATAACACCACACAGCAGAACTCTTCCAGGCTTGCGTTATTTGTGGATGTAAAACATTGATGTTTCAGAGCAAACTGAGTCAGTGGTAGGGTTGTGTTGCTTAGCCAATCAGAGGTGAGATGTCCGGATATCACGAATAATAATGAGTAAGACTCCAAATTCTGATGCTTTCTGCCCCCTCCCCCATAGATATGTATATAAACACTAGATGACTCATCTCTGCTATTCGCCAATGGGATGCAACGTAGCAACGTGGCGGACATCTTACCTCAGACAGCCGCCCCCTTTCTTGACATTGGGGTGTATGGTGCATGTACTATTTAAATAACTCTAACTTGCTCAATTTTCAACTGATTTTCAAAAGGTTTGATTTGTTATAAACACCAGAGATGTGTCTATGAAATAGGATGGGTTTTGCCCAGAAATTCCTGTTATTTCACTCCACAAAGCATTTAATCTTTCAAAGATAACACATTTAATTGTAAGCTACAGTAAGTTAAAGTATAAATAGCCTATTATCATGTTCTATCTATCTATCTATCTATCTATCTATCTATCTATCTATCTATCTATCTATCTATCTATCTATATATATATATATATATATATATATATATATATATATATATATATATATATATATGTGCACCCCAACAAATAAGACAACCAACTTCCAAATCTCATCTGTCAGCCAGAACCAGACCACCAGCAAAAAAAATTCACCCAGCAAATTATTTTGTATTTTCAGTATTTCTTAATTTTTGTTTTCTTATTTATTGACTTTCTTTTATTAATTATAAGCTCTTTGGAAATGCTTTCCAAAAAAATTAGGAAATAATCAAAAGATAGATTAGGTTAATAAATAAGATGGATTGCAGTAATAAATAAGATGGATGGATAATGGATTGATATTGTGAAGGAGATTTTTAACAGTCATAAAACCAGATAAACAATGTATAGAAGGAGGTCGCAGCAGCTATGGAACAGCAGTTTCAAATTATTTCATTGACATAAAAACAATTAACAGACTGAATAATGTACAAGTATAGGTTTTCTTTGCAACAGTTACAGATGAAAGGTGATCCCACATTGTCTCAGTTTGTCACAGCGGCGATTCGAGCATCCGTAGGCTGTACAAAGTCAGCCATGTTGACCCTCAAGCTTCACAATTACTAAAGGTGTATTTCTGCAAACATAAATCCAGAAATGTCCTGTTTTAATATATCTCAGTATAAGTTTTGTGTAACAAACCAAGTCGCTTAAAAATCACGGGCAATTTAGCATTCATTTAATAAAACGAGCGACTGTCACTGAGGTAAATAATCAACTTTGTTTTGCTAAGCAGTGCACACACCGTAGCCTCGTCATCTCTAAGCCAAGTTAGACACCTAATAAATACAAAAACACCCACAAACACAGCCATTTACACAACTGCCGTAAAGTCGTTATTGGTTAGAACCACATAAAATATCAATTGTGGTCTCAACCTGAATAACATGCAGATAGCCTAGGCGGGACATATGGTTCACAATGAAGCCACTTTCAAAAGCAAAAGCGTTACTTTCAACATAAGCAAGTATGTTGTCTCAAGCCCATGTGTTCTAAGGTTTGTAACAAGGCAAACCGCTTGTTAATCCGTTAATATTTCACTGAGTTAAGAGTGTTTTTGTTTAAGCTGATCACTCACCTTCCAGCTGCTACCACTGAGAGCGGAGGGGTCTGTTGTCTGAGGTAAGGTGGCCGCCATTTAGCTACGCCGTCAACTCCCACTTTCACCATCTAATGTTTATATACATACATATCTATGCACTCCCCTCTGACTAACATCTACTTCCTGAAACAGGCCAGAGCTGTTTCTCTACAGGGAATGACTCACAAGGCATTCATTTAGACAAGAGACTACTGCAAATTAGGGCTGTCGCGATTGAGGAATTCCCCCTGCGGTGAGTCAGGGCAGCTCAATATTGCGATATGCGATATTATTGCACCTCGTTTTTATTTATGTACTTAGCAAATTTGTTTGTTAATTACTAAACTCATGGCAATATTTCCTTGAAACATTGTGCTTACACATTTAAAAAATGTTAGAAAAAAATACATGGCCATTTTTAACACTTTATTGAATGCAGATCAAAGGGCAGTAACGGCATTCTCTGACTGAACTTAAAAACAACATTCAGGAGGTTTAACTTTGAAATGCAAATTTGGCTGCAACATCTAACAGAAAGAAAAAAAAGTGCCCTACTATCTCCTCGATCAGCGCGGACTTTACCTCTCAGCGTGCGCTGTCGCGAGATTTAATCAAGTGCGGTAATTGCGGTGGCACGTCATGCAGCGCGGTGGGTTTCTTAATATTGCGATATATTGTTCTTGCGATTATTGTGACAGCCCTACTGCAAATGTTTAGAAAAAAGAGTGAATGAGAGCGTAAACCTTGGGGTGAATTTGATTAGATTTTAAGGTTTTTTTTTTTTATCTGTGAATAATCATTTTCTCTGTAAAATCGTGGACTTGATCATTTAAAAAATGACCTGACTGACTGGATGCAACAATTTCTCTAATCTAAGACTGATGCCTTTGGCATTGTGTTAACACACACCTGTATGTTCCAGACTACACTTGAGATTATATCTTAAGTGTTTTGGAACGTGTTAAAGATCAGATCATTTTTATCACGTCCTGATATGTAAAACAATAAAATAAAAGAGGATTATTAATATCTTTATCAAGAGACGGTTTAAGGATACCTGTAAGAATGAGGTCTAGTTTCTCCACCACCAGGTCAACATCCTCAGTAGTGAAGCAGAGTGGAGGCTTGAATTTCAGCACGTTGCGATGAGGTCCGTCAGCACTAAGAAGGATGTGCTGCTCCTTCAGCCTGGGACAAATATCTCTATTTAGAACAGCAGTTTCACAAATTTTACAGATTCTGACTCAAAAGTCACAGAGACTCATACCCTGGTTAAAACATACAAACATTACCCAGGAGCTTCATCAACTGTTCTATTATTTATTGTCCTATAAGAAAGGAAACTTCTAAACCACTTAAAAGAGTTCTGAATAAATATTCTATCGGGTGATTTCTATGTGGAATTAAAAGTTCTACTTTACAATAACCGGGCCTTTCGCGTAGCTCTGGTTAAGTAAATCAGTGTTTCCCAACCCTGGTCCTCAGAGACCACTGTCCTACATGTTGTTCTTGTCTCTGCTTCAGCACACCTGATTTAGATTGGCTCCGCAGGAGGACATCAAGTGCTGCAGATGCCTGTTAATCACTCTTTCATTTAAGTCAGGTGTGTGGCAGCAGGCAAACAGTGGTGTTTGAAAGGGCAACATAGAAAACATGCAGGGCAGTGTGCTGTGAGGACCAATTGGGAAATACTGGAGTGAGCTACGCGCATCGTAAAAAAACGTGTTTTGCCCGCGCGCTTCCTTCCCACCTGAGCATTTTAGATGTTAAACAGAAGCGAAAGAGTTCCACGCAGCTGGTCCCGTGAGATCACACAATCACAGGAGGATTGCCAGACCGCATTTGGCTCTTCACAGATGTTACACAACATGTTGAAATCTTTTCAGTCTATTTGTTTTTTTTGACGTGCCGTGTGATTTTTATCTTGAGAGGCGCTATACAAAAGATTGTTTTCTTTCTTAATTTCTCTATGTACACGTCTGGGGGAACGGCCCAGAAAGCGTAGCGTGATGCCAGTGAAGCATACGCAGTAATTAGCTGCTGGTAAAGTGGATGGGTGTGTTTTTACCGGCTGTGAAGCCTTGCATTTTGGACATGTCCCAGAAGGGCTTTGAGTCTACTTTTTACACGCTACACTTCAAGAATGCATCAAGCTCAATGTTTCAGATCGGGCCAGACAGGAAGTCAAACACAAAAGCAATGGAAAACGTCTGGAAAATTTCAAAATAAAAGTCAGGTGCAGGTTTCCAGTAGCTTAAATAGTTAAAGTACATCATTACTCGTGAAACCATAGCTGAGGTCAACAGAACCGAAAATAAACCAGACCTTTTTGGATTCATGCTGCCATCTTTCTCCTCGCCAGTTATCACATGAACTGCCAAAACCACACAGGGGCTTGCAATTCTCTGGTCATTTTGTGACCTCACTGGACCTGCTGCGTGGAACGCTTAGGCGAGTCACTTTGATCTCATTTTCACCCTAAATTAATGCTGCTTATTAATGATTTGTAAAGTGTTACCGAATAATTGATAACATATCCATAAAGGGGGACCTTTTTTAAAGTGATGCCAAACTTACTTATAAATGACTTCCTGTGCTTCTGCTGTAGCTGGAGTCAGCTTTGCCCGGTCCCTCACGAGTTCCACTCCAACAAAAAGACCACGACCTCTGTAGAGAGTGCCAAAAATAATAAAATAAATATATATAGAAAAAGAACATAAATGTACAGCATCTCTTGTTCTGGTTGGTGTAAGATTTGTATTAGATGATATTCCTCCTAATAGAAGCTGTCCTTTTATGCCAATACTTGCACTAAATGTCACTGAAAACAGATTTTTTACTATATTTTTAAGTTAGTGTTTGCTCACCGGATGTCTCCAATCAGCAGATGCTTCTCCTTTAGCTTTTCCAGCCGGTTGGTCAGGTATTGGCCCACCTGCAGCGCGTTACCCTGCAGATTCTCTTTCTCAATTACATCCAGGACAGCCAGGCCAATGGCACATGACACGGGGTTACCACCAAACTGAGATATTCATATTGAAACACAGAGAAAATACAGAAAAGAGATGTTATCATTTCTACCACATGGAGAACTTGTTTGACACCCATGAAAGTCATCGTTTATTGTGTATTTCTCTTACGGTATTGAAGTACTCCATTCCAGATGACATGAAGGCCTCAGCCACCTCTCTGGTCGTCACCACACAAGACAACGGGTGTCCGTTGCCGATTGGCTTCCCCATGGTGATGATGTCAGGCACAAAGTCCTGTCCCTGGAGCTGAAAGGCCCAGAAATCGGAGCCAATGCGACCAAAGCCCACTTGAACTTCATCAGCAATGAAAATACCTCCGGCTTTACGAACCAGTCTGTAGATCAGAAAATGAACAGACTCATGAATTCACTAAATCATCTGTAAAAGAGACATATAAAGCATTTTGCTTTCTTTCTAACTGAGAAAACAGCCAAGGCTGCCCTTTGTTACCGACTCTGTTCACATTTTTTATGGACAAGATTTCTAGGCGCAGTCAAGGTGTTGAGGGGATCTGTTTTGGTGGTCTAAGGATTGAGTCTCTGCTTTTTGCAGATGATGTGTTCCTGTTGGCTTCATCCGAACATGATCTCTGGCTTTCGCTGGAGCGGCTGGAGTGTGAAGCAGCTGGGCTGAGAATCAGCTCCTTGGAGTCGGAAAAGGGTAGAAAGCCTTCTCCAGGTCAGGGACGAGGTCCTGCCTCAAGTGGAGGAGTTTAAGTATCTCGGGGTCTTGTTCACAAGTGAGGGAAAGATGGAGGACGAGAATGATAGGTGGATAGGTGCTGCGTCTGTAGTGATGCAGGCGTTGTACCGGTCTGTCGTGGTGGAGAGAGAGCTGAGCCAAAAGATCTTGATTTACCGGTCGATCTACGTTCCTACCCTCACCTATGTTCACAAGCTTTGGGTAGTGACCGAAAGAACCAGATCGTGGAAATGAAATCGGGTTAGTACGTACTCAGCCACTTGCTGGAAGTAACCCACAGGAGGAATGACCTGCCCACCACAACTCTGCAATGACTCAGCAATAAAAGCCGCAATCTGCACATAAAAGAAAACACTTAGGGGCTTAGTAATGCATTAGTTAATATTATCATTACTATTAAGCAGCTGGTAATACTTGATTTAATAATTTATTTATGCTAAATAATGCACATGTTACATTAATTAGGGACCATTATTATAAAGTGTTACCAAAATTTGAAATGTTTTACAACCAAGTCTTTACTTTATGTTAACATTGACATATCAGTATTGTCATTCCTGTCAGGTTTATAATGTATAGTGTAACACATTTTAGAGGAATAATATCACAGATATCAGACACAAACTGTACCTTGCGTCCTTTCTTATGAACGTTGTTGATTATCTTCTTGACTTCATCTGCATATGCTGTGGCTGGATCAGGGTGGCCTGCTCGGTATTTACCTCTGTACACATCTGGACTAGGAGCCTGTACGTAAGACAATATATCTATATAAGACTTCAGTCTTCTGTTTGGTGTGAATATTAATTGTACAAATATGTATGGTGCTCCTCAGGGCTCTACATTTAGTCACAAGCTTTTCAGTTTGTACTCTCATATTACTCTTTAAATAACATGTTGGATGTATGCAGATGACACAACTTTATGAAAAAGAATAGACTAAACTTTGCAAAAATGTAAAAATGGAGATCAAACATTTATACTTGCAGGTTGCCTATTAGTATGGGGTTATATGTATTTAGATATAATAAAATATTTTAATGATTAAACTCAATATGTAGAGCTTTTGACACTGATTATTTACTGAGGTCATGATTTTCCCAGAATGAATCTGTGGTTGACTAGCAACCAGACCAGAGTGTCCCCCTCCTCTCACCCAATCACCGCTGGATAGGGACCAGCTCGCTGCGACCCTTACTGGAAGAAGGGGTTATAGAAGATGAACACAAACAGCTAAAGACAAACAGGATTATCTATGGTAAAATCAACAGAAACACTAACTCAAAAACCATCAAAGACAAGATAAACACTAAAACTTGCGTCAACGCCGCAAGAAAAAAAAAAACAACAACAATATTGTAGTAATTAGTCAAAACAATTAAATTTGGACGCACTTGACTTCTACATAAAAGTTTTTGCTGAATAACAGTAAAAAATAAAGACAAAATGTCCTTCGTAGAGCTGTTAATACAAGGAATTTTAAATGTATAGTACACAAAGAACTAAGGAACATTAAGTGATTTGCTGAGTAAAGCTGTTGTATTTAATCCTGTTTCTCTCTCTCATGTATGCTGAACACTCAGCAGCCTGCCACAAGGCTGCAGAGCAGGCTGAGTTATGGTGTTTTAATAGTGTGAAGCTAGTCCAGACAGTGAGGGGAAACAAAACACTCACCACATGGACAAACTGACTCTGCTCTGCATCCGACAGCTGGTGAAACTTATATGGACTAATGTCAATTAGCGATGACACGTGGCCATGATACGCACTGCAAAATCCACACAATGGAAGAAGACTCAGCTGATTCCACTACATGTATTAATTTAAAGTGTTCTTGTACATAGATGCTCAATGTCAATATCATAGAGCAGTTCTTACTTCTCCAACGTGATGATATCTTTGTTGCCTGTGTACTGCCGTGCTAGTCGAAGGGCCAGGTCATTGGCTTCAGAGCTGAAAGGGCAAGGGTTAAATAAAGTTACTCAGTCACCACAAAACACACAGGTAAATGTCACTCGAACGTCACTTACAGTTTGGTGTTTTATTCCCTAATGTAGGGGCAGGAGAGGCTGATACTTAGTTGTGGTTAAAGGTAATGAGTGAAGGCTTAGGTTTAGCAGTATCTACAGTGCTATACACATTGTGTTTTGCTAGAATGCTTTATTTTGTCTTGCCTTACAAACAATGCCCACTTATACCCCTTATGAAGGTTCAAATCACTTTTTGAAATGACAGTTTATGTAAAGTTGTCTAAATGACAACAAACCCAAAGGTAGTGATGAACATCATGGAGTAACCTTCAGTAATATTTTCCATTTAGTTTTATTTACAAGCATAAATTCATACTTCCATAGCAGCTCTTCTCTCCTTTTATAGCAGCTCTGTCTGCTCATGTTTTCACTGGCCATGTATACAAACCTATTCTCTCCCACCCATCTAGAAAAAAAACTTTGGTCCACACCACCTTGTTTTCATCAAAAAATTAAAACTGAGTGCATTGTGGCACACATTCATAGGCATGCCAAGCCTGTAGGTGGCAGTAGTTCCCCAAATCTTTGGCATCTTTGCTGAAAAATGTTCCTTGGAATAGTTAGCTGGTGGGCAATAACTGTTCTTCGCCTGTGGTCTTTAAGAGCAGGTAATGAGCGCCAAAAACTAGTGATTGTGAATACAGATCACACGTGACATCAGAGCATTTTTGTCGCAGGCAGGGACAATACGAAACCTACAAGCAAATGCCGACAATGAAAAAATCATGAATCTCCAACTTGTCAGTTTTTGAAATAATTGTTTTTTGGTGGCTTATAGCTTAACTTTTGTATGAACGACAGGCCAAACATCACCCCGAATCCTCACTGGGGGAAACAGCGGCATGGAACGGGAGCTGGACGGTGTACCCACGTGCTTCACTGAGCATCAATCCACACCGCGGATGTCTCAGCTACAGAGCGACTTCTCTGCCCTCCTCGCTGGACTTGCAAGATCACAAAATCCCTCAGAACAAAGGTCACGGTTTGTTCATCTCATCCGCTATTAAACCAAAATGAAGAATAAGAAATCACGTTTGATATATAATAATGTGCCTCTCCACTGCCAGGATTAAAGCCATGAAAAACACATCGGTGCTCTTCTAGAAAGATGCTGGGAGTAAATAAGCTGTTAGGTCACATGTACTGACACGATCCACATAGATATGAAATATTGTTGCTGCAACAGTCTTTTATTTAGAAAATTACTGGATGTTATCCACTGAAACAGTGTGTGATTTCCTTTTTAGCCCTTTGTTAACTGTGGAAATTGACGTGTCCCAGAAGCTGCTGTTTTACACCTGGTTTGGACCAACCTTATTGGCTATAATGAATTCTGTTTAACGAAGCAACGTTCCGCTGCCATTCCGCACCACTGATGCCTCCAGTGTGGATCCTTGTCTTGTGGGTTATGTGTGCACATGGCCTCAGATTCAATGATTGGTTGTTTCTGTCTGTGCATGTTTTAAACAGCCGTTTTTAATCAACCATTTTCCCCAAATATTTATTTTCATCATAATGTTTATAGATCTAAACATTATGATGAAAGTAATTTCTGACTCATAATTTATACTTGATGTTTTTTCCTATACAGCTGAACCCTGCCACTCACTGAGATAAACCAGTAACTGTAATCCCCTGAAACTCATTAAGTAATCATGATAAATAATTGTAATCACACATGTTTTTTACACCATCAAGCATCTCTAAAGAAACTCTTGATGAATAAATCAGTACAGAAATGTACCAGATTCACATTAATGCAGACGACTACATTTTAAACATGATTGTACATCTTGTTAAAGACATGTAAATACAGTATGTTCAGCATTGAAATGTCAACAATTCCTATTTCCTGTCAGCTTTATGACTTCTCCCTGCACTGATATGTGGTGCTGAGTTCACGGATCATTATCTACAATGCAATTTGTTCAAGTAATTCTCTCCGTTCATGCAGCGGTACTGTAGATGTAAATCAGTAACCATGCTGGACCAGAGCCCATTGATAAACACCTCTTTTAGGAAACCACTAATGCTGAATCTGCATCATATTTTTTATCTGTTTGCAAGGCTGCACACTCGCCATGAAGGCAGGTTTTATCATGTGTCTTAAAGTGCAGTAGAACTAATTAAAACAGCACCACAATTCAAAGAAAAGTAGGAAAGCAAGTCTGGCAGGTTTAAAATGTGCCGGGTGAAGAATGTGAACTGTCTAAATGTACCCAGAGTTGACAAAGTAGCACACAGAAAGCTTGTCCGGCAGCGTCGCCTGCAGCCTCTGTGCATAGAGTACGAGGTTGTCATGTAAGAAGCGTGTGTTGGTGTTGAGCATTTCCATCTGCTGAGCTCCAGCTGTCACCACATCTGGGTGGCAGTGGCCCACTGAGAAGCACAAGAAAGGATGGATTACAGATTAGGAGATCCCTACATAATTTCCCTCCATACAAACAGGCAGTAAAAGTAGATAATTGAGGGTTGATATAAAGAAACACCAAATTAAAGAAGAGTTTAACGTTTTTGATCCAGAACAGATGTTTTTTTTTCTTTTTGGGAGTATGGAGGTAATTTCTTCAGCTGAATGTGTTTGTCAGTGTTCGCAAGCCTACCGTGAGCCACGTTGTTGATGCAGTCCAAGTACTGCTGTCCGTTTTCATCATACATATACTGGCCTTTGGCTCGCACTATCTTGATTGGGTCATGGCTGAAAAAAATCTTGCAAGATGGCCTGCAGAGGAACAAAATAATAACATTAATCAGCTTTTTTAAATTTTACAATACATACATATTATATAAAGAAATATTGATAATAATCTGTGCTACAACCAACTAAATGCTTACTGCTGCAATCCACTAGTATACATAGCTGGATTTAACAATATCAAATCCTTAAAAGTTAATAAGCTTAAATACAACAGACAATCTCAGAGAATAACAGACTTTTTCTTCTGTAAAATAAAAGTTGACAACCTGCTGTAAATCCTGATCACCATATCAGAGTGGGTTTCTCTTACCCTATGTGCTTCTTCCTGAGGTCTATGGTCTTCTTCTTCTCTAATTCTTGAACAGACATGTTGATGTAGTACAGCTGGAAAAGTTCTCCAGTCACATCTGTTCCTCCCGGCTTTATACACGTGTGAGCGCAAGGGCGCGTCATGAGGGCCGTCTCTTGCCTAGCTCTAAGCTGCCTGTATGGAATTCAAATTGGGTCAAAACATTTTAAAAAGTGTTTGTGTGTAAATAACTTTTATTCTTCTAATTCTCATTAAATGTGTTCAATAAGCTTAGAGGTACACTATGTAAGTCCTTTACAGTAAAATAATCACAAAAACCATCTAATGTCTTACGCCGGGGACACACCGGCCGCGGAAGCGCCGAGAAGCGCCGAGAAGCGAATCGCTCACGAAATTCGGCCGCTGATTGCCGCTCCTCAGTTCAGATCAGACGCGCCCCAGTCGAGGCGTGCCTCGGCTCAGCTGTAGTTTTTCTTTTAAACACTTGGTGTCCTCCATTTCCTCTCTGCCTTTTCTCAGCTCTTTTCCTCTACGTTTGAGTGTTTGTACGTGTGTGTGTGCGTGCATGCGTGTGTGTGTGTGTGTGTGTGTGTGTGTGTGTGTGTGTGTGTGTGAACCTATAGTATGAGCGCAACTTGTCTGCAGCTCACCGCGGTGCTCCCCCAGGGGACGGGTCAAATGCGGAGAATAAATTTCGCACACACACCTGTGTGTGTGACAACTAATGGGACTTTAACTTAACTTTTATGAGTTGTTTCTGCCAGTTGAATCTCTTGGAACCCGCTCCAATTTTGCAGCTGTATCCTAGCAGTTTCTTCCGACATGGGTACGTAAATAACCATGTTTTTCGGGGGTCGTACAGCTCCTTGTGTTTCTCAACTTCCAAATTTAATTTAAAGTCATCCATCTTAACTGCTTGCCTCAGACTTTCTGCCTCTCTGTCCTGTTTGCTCCAGTGAAAAGACACCCAAAACCACACCCCCTTCACGTGGTCACACACGCACACAAGTTCGATGTGTGAGTATGTGTGTGTATGTGTGTATGTGTGTGTGTGTTCGTGTGGTTTTTCTGCAGTGTCTGATTACGAACACATCTGACTATTGCGGAATTTTTATTTTGAAATGCTTTATTTTGTTAAATTTACCGGCCTGCCTCTTATGTCTAGGTTTGACTTCCTGCCAGAATTGACGCGGTTCACCCGCAGCTCGCGAAAAAAAATAGAGCCGACGCAGAAATGATCGCTGCACGGCGTGGGCTGGAGCGCCGGCGCGCGCGAGGCGATTCGCGGCGCTTCGGCGGCCCATGTGGTCTATAGAATAGCTTAACAAGGGCGCAGAATGAAGGCAGTCCTATTTCCGCGGCGCTTCCGCGGCCGGTGTGTCCCCAGCGTTAATCTGCCCTGTCTCTACTTCCTGGTTCCAGTCAATCATATTTGTGCCCAAGGGGTTGCTATGTCTGCGCCAGCATTGGTAATTCAGCACTGACTAATAGCAGCAGCATTGTGGAATAAATAGAAGCCAACAACAGGAGTGACCCAGAAGTTATTTCTTTACAAAACAATGCTGTCAATTTGCTGCAATGGTGAAGTGACATCAGGGAGCCTTAAGCTGGGCGTACACTGTGCGACTTTTTCACTTTTTTGAGCCGATTTTCCACTCGTGCGAGAATCCACAAGATTGGGACGAGTTTTGCGCTGAGCGTCGTGTAGTGTACAGGGGGTTACGAGAGGCGATTAACACCATGTGACCAGCTACCGATCAGCAATTGTGAGCTCGCACGGACTTCTGGTTTGTTTAATATTTTCAGTTCAGTTCAGTTCAGTTCACTTTATTTCAAACATATACATTCACCAACATTTCATAAAATCATTCCACGCAATTGTTTGAAAAGGAGTAGGGAGAAGTGTATACTTATTTAGCCCTACCCCCTCAGGTTTACATCCTCATCATCAAAATTTAAACAACAAAACAGTTACAATGCCTTCAAAAAAACACACACAAAAAAAAATAACAATAATAATAAATAAATGAAATTATCATGTTCAACTAGAACTATATTTGGATTTTCTAATTTGTAGAATAGATTAAACATCAGTTTGCATGCCGACCTGGGTTAATTGCATTTTCTTCATTCTTATACTTATTTAACATTTCTTTTTTGAGTTTTATTTTAAACTGGTTTACATTACTACTATCCTTTATTTCTTCTGTTAACTCATTCCAGAATTTAACACCCGCTATTGAAATAGACATCCTTTTCAATGTTGTCCTTACTCTTTGTACTTTTAAATTCCACTTCCCTCTAAAATTATACCTCCCTTCTCTTTCTAAGAACCATTTACTTATTTCAATTGGGAGCATCCCTTTCCTTACCTTATATATTATTTGCACTGTTTTAAACTTGACTAGGTCCTGGAATTTTAAAGCTTGCGTCTTAATAGAGTGCGTTTGTGTGAGCCCTATACCCCTCCTGATTTATTAGTCTAATAGCCCTTTTCTGCATTATGATTATAGTCTGAATATTTTTTGCATTATGATTATGGTCTGAATGTTACTTTTATATGTGTTTCCCCAAACTTCTACACAATAACTCATGTATGGTAATATGAAAGCACAATATAACATATATAATGTTTTCCTATATTGAAAATGTTTTACTTTCTCCAAGACAGCAATGCCCCGTGCTAACTTTCCCCTCACATAAGTGATGTGTGATTTCCAACAGGCCTTATTACCAATGATCACACCAAGAAATTTTATGGTATTAACCCTTTCTAGATATACATTATCAACACAAATTTCAATGTTAATATCTTTCTTATGGTTTCCGAATAACATAAATTTTGTTTTATTTAAATTTAAGGACAATTTGTTTCTATCAAACCACGTCTTTAATATCTTTAACTCCTGTGTGATCACCTCCACAACCTGTTGAAATTCCCCACTTGAACAAAGTATATTGGTATCATCTGCAAAAATTACAAACTTTAGGATCTTCCATACTTTACAAATATCATTTATATACATTATAAACAATTTTGGTCCCAATACTGATCCTTGAGGTACTCCACATTCAATATCCATCAATTTAGATTTAAACTCATTTATTTGTACATATTGCTGCCGATTCATCACATAGCTTTTTATCCAATCCAATACCACACCCCTAAACCCATATTTCTCCAGTTTGATTATTAAAATTTTGTGGTCAACAGTATCAAATGCTTTTTTTAGATCTAGAAAAACTCCAAGTGCATACTTCTTGTTATCCATACATTCAGTTATTTCTTCCATTAAATCCATAAATGCCAAAACTGTTGATCTGTTATTTCTAAACCCATACTGGCAATTTGCCAACAGATCATGTTTTTCCACAAAGTTATCAAGTCTTTTTAGAAATAGTTTTTCCAGTATCTTAGAAAACTGGCAGAGTACCGACACTGGTCTATAATTTGTAAAACAATGCTTTTCACCTGATTTATAAATGGGAATAATTTTTGCTCCTTTCATTTTTTGTGGAAAACCCCCTTCCTGGAAAGACAAATTAAAAATATATTGTAGCGGTTTTACAATACCATCAATTACTCTCTTTACTGTTAACATATCAATATCATGGAAGTCAGTACTTGTTTTGTTCTTAAGTCCACTGACAATATCATATATCTCCTTCTCTTCCACTGCTCTTAAAAACATTGAACTTGCATTCCTTTCAATGTTTCCTCCAGTCTCCCTTTCCATCATATCAACCTTTATTTCCGCGGCTAGTTTTGGCCCTATATGTACAAAAAAATCATTAAATCCATCTACTACTTCGTTCATTTTACCAATAGTATTTGTCCCTTCCAGAAAATATCCAGGGTAGTCATTAGTCCTTGGTGCATTTTTTATTATACTATTCAATACATTCCATATCCCTTTCATGCTATCTTTATTATCTTCTAACTTTTTAATGAAGTATTCTTTTTTACAAGTTCTCATTATGTTAGTTAATTTATTTTTATACTTTTTATATTTCTTTTCAGATTCTGTAGTTCTCTTTTTAATGAATTCTCTATATAAGGTGTTCTTTTTTTTACAGGCATTTTGCAGTCCCTTCGTCATCCATGGTCTTCCTGTATATTTGTCTTTCCTGTTGACTTCAATAAGTAGGCTATTTTTCTCTAATAAGGCCATGAATATACTTAAGAATGCCTCATAGGCTTTATTGACATCCTTATGTTTATATACAATAGTCCAATCTTGTTTTATTAACTATTTTTGAGACACTGCATTGCCTTTTTTGTTCTAATTGTTTTATATATCATCTTACCTACATTTCTATGAACTTTATAGAAACAGTCATAAGTTACAAAGACTGGTAAGTGGTCACTTATATCATTTATCAATATCCCGGCTTTTATATTTTCTTCCATTACATTTGTAAAAAATATTATCTAATAGAGTTGCACCATGAGTGGTTATTCCCGTCGGTCTTGTTATCAGGGGAAATAATCCCATACAATACATTGACTCAATAAATTCTTCAGTACTCTTATTATGATTTGGGTTCAATAAATCAATATTAAAGTCTCCACAAATAAACAATCTTTTCTGATTCAGATTTGTGTACAAGTCCTCCATAATGTCCTTAAAAGTCTCAATCTTTGATCCTGGTGTTCTATATATGCAACTAACAATGATATTTTTCTGTTTGTTCATATTTATTTCCACTGTTATACATTCCGTCACTCCATCTACCATCCTCGTCATTCTACTCATTTTTTCAAACCTTAAATTTTTATCAACATAGAGTGCCACCCCACCTCCTTTTTTATTTGTCCTATCTAGATGGAGGAGCTCATATCCCTCCATCTCAAAATCCTCTTCTTTTCCAGTGTTTATCCAAGTCTCTGATATTGCTATCACATCAAATGGTTGATTAAACTGTGCTATATATGCTTTAATAAATTGAAAGTTTGCATATAGACTTCTACTATTGAAATGAACCATAGTTATATTCTTACCCCCTCTATGTTCCTATTAAATTGTTCCATTGTATAATAATTACAGTCCTTTAACATTTTAGTAAAAAAAATACAGTCAGGATCTATATTGCTATCATACCCCAATGTCCCAGTTTCAGCATCCATTTGATTTGTTACTTGAAATCTGTCAGCCATCTGACTTTGTTATATATCTTATCCACACACCATCACCTCTAACAATACTTCGTCTTGTTTAATATTTTGTTTTAATATTTTGCTCGTCCCTCGTGAGGGTATCGCACTGCTGAAGCAGCGCAGCGAGCGGCTGCGACCCAAAAAGTATCAGAACCGCTCACGGCGCATGTGCAACCATGCATCAAGACCGCTCGCCCGCTATTTCCCTAATAACACACGTTGTTCGTTTTTATTTCTACACGTTTTTTTACTCACAAAGATTGTCAAGAAAGCGTGTTTGTCGTGTTCATGTCAAATTAAACTGATCACAAAACACAGATTTACTTTCTTTATTTCGTTTTCCTAATCCAACCCCCATAAATCCCTGTGTGTCCTCCTGCAGCACTCCCGAAGGACAACAGGCAAGACAAAAAAGTCTGACGTGTTGTGTAAAAACTGCTATTTTTAGCATATTTTTTAGGGCCGACGTGTTGCTACCAGACGTACAGTGTGAGCAGTCAGGTCGCATCCGAGAACTGGGTCGTGCAGTGTGAGCGCATGACTCGTGAGATCTGCCCTGCGAGGAAGTCGTAGAGTTTGAGCTGAAGCTGAGTGCTACGAGTGAAAAAGTCGCACAGGGTCCGCCCAGCTTTAGGCTGTTTATAAGTGGTCAGATGATGGCGGTAATGTGGCACAATCATGTCCTTTTTACCAAAGATTACATGATGGCGGTATAAAGTAGGTGTGGGGCGGTCTCTGGCTGCCTCAGATTTCTAACACAACTTGTTTATTATTGCCAATGGATGTGTACCGAATTCGGTACTTTTTAAGGTACCGACCAAATTCCACAGTACCGACCGAGCACCGATTCACTTAATTTGAAACGGTGCCTCGTTTCGGTACCCGTCCTTCACAACGAAAAGTTGCCTAGACAGCTGCGCATGCGCAAGAGCGTTATGTCATCGGTCGCAGCGAGCGAGTTGTAAGCAGAGCAGCATGGTAGAAAGAACGCACGCTAAAGCTTGGGTCCACTTCACTAAATGGGTTCGCTTTCTCCTCGGAATTCCGAATCTCCGGCTTGAAGAACACGAACGCGCTCTAAAGTTTGGCTTCACTTTACTAAATGCGACGGGTGACTGGGTGAAGATGAAACCAGCGGCAACGATCTAAGTGTGAGGCATCATCGTTTTAATCTGCTCCAGCAGTTAAATAAACTGTTTAAGATAACGTTAGCTTGATATGTTAGCTTCCTATGCCACCATTGTTATCATCTAATGGTGCGTTCGCTTTCTCCTCGGAACTTCTAACTTCCCAGTAGGAAAAATCAATTGAAAAAGGACGGTAAAAGGAATGAAGATACACAGTAAATTTAGTTCACAGTAAAGATGTTTGCTTCAGTTTAATTATCAGCTTATAAAACTATAAGGACGATGTTAAGATACAAACAGCTCTATGTTATTCATCGTGATATTTATCAAATATGGTTATATATTGAGAAAAATATATATTTAATTATAAAAGAGAATTAAAAAATTAAACACTTAAAAGTATCGAAAATTGGTACCGTTAAGTACCGGTATCGATTCGTAGGTACCGGGAATTAGTACTGGATCGATTCAAATGTCAAAGGTACCCATCCCTAATTGCCATTGAGGCTCATTAAGTTTTTTTTTAACAAGCTACTTCTAAAGGTGTCTGTTCTCCACATTCCCCGTGCGGTCTCTGGTGATCGGAGCTCCAGCTCTAATGGAGATAAGCTCCTGGAGCTCTGCATCGCTCTAGTTTATAATCTCAGCTGGTTCTGTTTACAAAAATGAAACTTACAACTCGTGTTTACTATTATTTTCAATATAGTTGCTGGCTGGAACTCGACATTAACTTTTCACGTGAACCTTGACACCACCTTCTGTTGTGCCAAGGCGTAAAATGCATTCACGTGTCCGGCATTGCATCACTATTACTACCAAGCGAGGCAGAACGAATGTTGCAAAATTTGCACTCCGCCATGCTGTCATGGCGCATTTATAAGGCACACGTTGCAGTATTAATGCTGATTTGCCGGCACGGTGTGTCTTGTATAAAGGGCTTAAAATCAGCTAAAGGCTAGAGGCTTTGATACATGGACTGCAGTACCCAAATGCCACCCCAGGATGTCGTTCTAACTTCATGCACCATAAAAGGGAACCTTTAAATCTTTAGAAGCGAATTTTTTTGTAATCTTTTAGTTTGTAAAACCTTTCTGAATTACCTTTAATTAGCTGAAAGATTAAAAAAACAATCTATTGTTCCTTTAAATGATTTAAGGATTTTTTCACTTAAAATATTCAGTCTTTGTAAACACTGACACTGACTCATAATGCGTAGATATTTGAATACTTTTTATTAATATGAAGGCTGCATATCTACTTTATATGGAGCATTTATACCTTTTTAAAACAAATGTATCCTTTGGCTTTTGACTCAAATAAATGTATTAATATGCAACAAACCACTTGCATGTATTTGAAAGACTGTTTATTTGGCTCCAACAGTTCAGTCATATGAAATATCTACTTGAAATACAGAATGTGATAAGAGTCTTAAGAAACATATTGAGTGAATGAAGTTATAGAAATGAAGAGTCACAACCCAAACAGTTTAATGATACTTCTGCCGTGTATCAGAGGCTGCGAGAATAAAGTTTTAACTTCATAATCCTGCACCTGCAGTTTTGTTTTAAATCCACATGTTGACCTTTTTAAAAACTCACCAATATTCCAGATTTGGCACAATTCTAATGTAACAAATATTGCAGCAGTACAGAAACATTTCAGGTATGTTGGCACTTCTGCTAATAGATCATTGAACAAAATCCAAAACTTTAAAGACAAACCCAAACAAAAAACACCGTAATAGCTGCACATTCTAAAGATACAGCACCTCGTGAGAACAAATTCTGTTAAAAAAGGCTAGAAATCAAAACACAACTTTTTAAAAAAATGTAAAAACTTGGTAAAAATCCATGAAAATAACACTTTTAAACAAAAGAGGGAGGGTTTGAAGCACAAATGACGTAAATTAAGATTGAGTTAAAAGTCTGCTCCCTCTCCTCCCTGTAAATAAACGTCTGCAGGTAGTGGTATTCATGGCTGAACAAATGGAGCTGTAAATCACTGCAATGTGACGTTTTAAAGCAGCATTTTATGCTACATGCATGAACCAAAGTATAAATTGCACTTTGTCAAATGAGCACACATGTACATTAATAATCCACTATACATATATTAAACTACATTCAATGCAAAGAGTTGGAGAGATAGAAATAAAACAGAGCGTGTGAGACTAGGCTGTTGTTTATGACTGTGTGGCTGCAACGGTAGCGCTCATCCACGTTCAGGCCATGGGGACTTTGTTGTCATCACTCTGTCACACAAAAATAGATCCAAAGCAAATGTATGTGTGGCACGGTAAGGCCCGTAAAGTAAAGTAAATGCACAGCGAGAACAGTTTCCTGTACAATGCAGCTTTCCTGCCACTGTGTGTTTCATTATGCCTTTGACCTTTATTTAGCTGAAATTAGCTGGAATGCTGATTAGAACTTCAAAAAACAAAAACCTTCATTTAAAAAATGACAGAGAAATAAATAAATGAGAATACTTCAAAATATATGCACAGAAAACTTTGAACACATAAAAAGCCCAACAACAATAAAGAAACCAGTTGCGTCTCGCGCACATCAACTGACGATCAGATAGCACCATCTTTACCACGCTGAGAGGATCGAAACAATCACAACCAAATGTTGGATTTCCATGTATGTCTGTACGACTGGACGTAAAAAAGCACTGAGTTACCTTACATGGCACCGCCTGTGTGTGCAATTCTACCACAAGAAACATGCAAAAGTAAAGGAGGTGAAAACCATCTGTTTTTGCTCCATCTGATTAGGAATGTGACACAACTGGCCAACAGTTTGAATGATGTAAGTGGGAGAAAATGAATTTCTCTAAATGTATCCTCTCTTGTTTTTCTGTATATTTAAAGAAAAAGTTCAGATCTTTTGGGTGAAATTCTTTGAAAAAGAGATGAATAAATGATATTGTACCTGTTGTAGATTTTGCTTTAAATGGCCTCAGTTTGGAGAAATGGAGATAAACTGTGATTGGATTGACAAGCTAATGGCTAGTCAAAGAAATGCTAAGAAGAAAAGATGATTGTTGTCATCTAAAAACAATTGTAATGCAAAAAAATACATAGAGGTTGATGCTAACAATGTAATGAATAATCTTGCCAATGATGTCAGATTTGCATGAAATTATTATTCCAGGTTAAAAAAATAATATGTATTCAATATATTGCGACGTGTTTAGAGTTTGAACACATTTTTTATGTGGAAGCAGGTAGAAACAGTTAGCTTCCAGTGAGCACAAAGCTACAGATTTGAGGACAATTTATTGTCTTGGAGAAAAACATGAATAAAGCTACTTTGGTAAAAAAAAAAATCTATAAAAGTTACAAAAAGTAATAGAGTCTTACTCATTAATATTCATGATATACAGACATCTCCTCTCTTATTGGCTAACAGGATAGCAACTCTTTTGCTGCCTCCGTTTGCTCTGCAATGTTGATGATTTATCTCCACAAATACCACAAGCCTCAAGGAGTTCTGCCATGTGGTTAGCTTCTACTAACTGAGATGTGTTCTGCTGTTTCCTTGATGTCGAATCAACAACAGCCTTCCCTGTCGCGAGCCAAGAAATGAGAGTCCGTGAAGGCTAATTTTAATGTGATGTAGATCTTTGTAGCTTTTTCTGACCTGAGCGTTTGCCCGTTATCTGTCGGTAGCTAATGCAGGAAATAAGGGTTGAGGACTATTTTTGAGTTGAGCATGCATGAAAAACTCAGTTACTGACCGTATTTCAAAAAGAACAAGTAAAAACCGTTTTGTCATTGAACTTGCTCTTTTTAGACAGCAGTGACCTACTTTGGTCTCAACCCTGCTAGGACTAACCGTTATCTCATCTATATGGTCAAAATAAAACTTTATTTCTCCCCACTAAGGCTGTTTGAAGAGCCATCTACAACATTTAGGACATTTGTAATCCAAAACCTTCATAGAATATTACTTGAAAGAATCTGAACTACCACTTTAAGACAACAAAAGAAAATAAAAAGAGTTTAAAAACAATCGTTAGCACTGGAAACACCAACAAATCAGCTAGTCTCCTGAAACTGAAGGGGGAACCCACCTCCTCACATTGAGATGTGCCACCTTTTAAATTATTTCTGATATTTAAGAAACCTTGCCAGAGTAAACTGTTCATGCAGCAAACTAAGAAGACTGTACAAACAATACTTCATACAATGAGTGACATGCACTCCGGTGAAGCTAATCCTGTTAAAAGTAATTCACATGAGAAAATATATAACAGTGCGTAATGTCTTTTCTGTCTTCCCAAATAAAGCTTCCCTCTCTGAAATATACACCATCAACATGGTTCAGAACAAGATACACATTTGTACATTTCTTATAAAGGAATGAATAAAAGCTTGAGGCACCAAAGGCTATTATACACAAAATACAAATGAATGAGAGCAAAAAGAATCAATGAAGAAAACATAAACGCTGTTGTGTTCAGTCAGTGATCGCCAAGGAAACCGATGAGCCTTCTTAACGACTGCTCTGGTGCTTGGCCTGTCCAGACTCAAATCTTCGTGGTTTCTCTTCTCTGCGTGCGCTCGTCCAGAGCTTAACGTGTCTGACCGACGCACGGTGAAGCTCCGCTGAGACCGAGCGCTCTGCAGGCCCCACCACAATAAAGCAAGAACTACCAATGGTTTACTCTCTGAGAATTCTCAGGCTACCAGCCATGGGGTGACTCCCTTAGGAAGATATAGGGAAAGCAAAAGTTACCATTTTTCTAGAAGCTATGACACAACCACATACCGGTGACAAGTATGTACAATTCATTTAAATATACTACTCATGCTTTTTCAAGGGGTCAGCTCAACGCAGGCCTTTGTTTTTTCATCCTTTTTTAGTCTCTGAGCTGCATGATCAGGTGGTGAGCTTGTTGAGACAAAACAACACACAACACCTAGCGCTTGTGTTAAGGAGCTAGTCCAGATCCTTCCTCTTTCTCCTCGTCTCACCTCCACCACACAGCAGGCAGGCCTGACTGCAACAGCTCCAGGTTTTTTTTAAAGCCATGCAAAAAAACCAAAAAAACTTAGAGTTGAGTTCTTCCGCCGGCTGAGGATCTGAGCTCTGCCGCCAACGTGGATGTGAGACACACACAATGTTTGGTTTCCACACAGCGATGTGAGTAGAAGCAGCTCACGGCAGGACACTCAGCATGGTTATCTCCTTTTTCTTACACCGTTTTTTTTTATCTCCTCCTTTTCTTTTTGACTTTTCTCCATTAAAAAACTATAAATACCATAAAAGAAGCATTATTTACAAACTCCATGCGTTTCAGGTTAGAGCGATCACTGCAAGAAAAGCACAGAAGAGACAAAACGAGTAGTTTGAGAAGGTTTTTATCCAGTTCGGTTCAGTGTGATTCGGTTCAACACTCATTTACTCATGAATAATTGGACTGAAACTCCATGCAGACACCGGGAAACCAACATGAGTAAAGAAAAAAGGATTAAAGCAGACATCCAGAGTTTTTCTCAGGTACACCCAAAAAAGGCTTTAGTGAGGTTGTGGAAATGAAATGAATGTATTATGTGTATACTGCGTGGTTTGTTTATGTTTCTGGTCCAAACATGATTTTATTGTTTGTCAGGTGAACAAGTGCAAATCATGTTCTCATGGAACATTTACATCCTGGTTTCTGTGGAAACCCTGCCCCCTAGAGGAGAAGCTTTGGAGAAAAATTCAACTTGTTCATCCGCCATTTTTTATTGGGTATATTGCAAACTTTCTGCAGATAAGGTAAGTTGTAGTTTAATAAATGTATCAATATGTAAGTTAATGTAGTCATTCAGCGTTTGACTTTACAAAGATATAATTTCATAATGCCAACATGTTAAATACATGTTAATAGAACATGTAATGGTCATGTTCTAATAACATGGATTTAACATGTCGGCATGACATAATGAAATAAAACCAAAACAATCAAATTTCATGTAACTGTTGTACATGATTCAAGTAAGTAAATACAACAGACTTTTTCTTTCAGTGCACATCCACAAACATGTGTGCACAGTGCAAGGTCAGACTATCACTTTTACAGATTTCTAAAAAAAAATACATAAATCCTGAGAGGGAAATCTCCGGATGTCTACTTTAAAAGCAAATTTACAGTAATAATGAATTATGTCTGTGACACTACTTCTCCTACCTTCTGCCAACAGCCAGGCATTGGTAATCCATCTGGGCCCTGTTCAGAGAGGAGAAACCATCACAACAGGCACATTAATGTGTGTTAAAATGTGATTCTGTTGCATTATTTATTAGATTAATGATCAGAAGTTTGCACAAAAAGGCTTATACGCAACATGCTATAGATTTTGTTTATTGTTTATTTTTTTGTTAATTATATATAGATTGTTGAGACATTTTTAGGTAGATTGTTCTTTGAGCAGCCTCAGTTTGGAGAAAGAGTTTACTCTGAATCGAGTGACAAGACCCTAGTCTGACTGGTCAAAATCCAAGTGGACTTATTGCTTCATTAAAAATCCCCAAGCTCCAAAGATTCATAATAATTAAAGCTTCTAGTAAAACAGGAACCGTTTGCAGGTGTTCTGGATTCATTAGCTGATTAGAGTGGGACAATTTGAGTCTAGAATATAGAATTTTTTTAGACAATATTCTTATTATCTGAGATTTTGGGTTTTCATCAGCTGTAAGTTATAATCATCAATCAAAATTACATCAATCCTCTATGATCCTGGCCTCATCAGACAACCCGTTAGCTCTATATTTCTCCAAACTGAGGTTGTTCAAAGAGCTTCTAAACAGGTTAGGTATAAATCAGTCTTCCCTCTAAATCAAACTTCAGAGACTAATTGTTTTAATAAGTACACATCAATAAATAGACTTTTTTTTGCAGAAAACTTGATAGACATGCAGTTTAGAAATTTTCCAATGTATTAAATGGTATTGGAACAAATGACTCAAGGGAATATTTTTTTTTATTTACAAACATTTAGTAGGTGAAAAGTTTCATTTAGAATTTTTTTAATAATTTCACTCAAAGTTGTTGAAAAAATATTTGAAAAGTGTATTTAAATGTTTTTGTTTGTCTCAGATTTGTCATAAAGGACAAGGTTAACTTTATAATTTTTCAGATGGAAGTAAAAACACAAATACACTTAACAGGATTCAATAAATTACATATGCTGCATAATTGATTTCTGAGTTTAAAGCATAATATAATGATATAATAACTGATCCAAGGAAGATCTTTCTTTCTTTCTTTCTTTCTTTCTTTCTTTCTTTCTTTCTTTCTTTCTTTCTTTCTTTCTTTCTTTTTCAATTTATATTTGAATAAAATATCAAAAGCCTCAAAAAATAAAATAAAAACTATTTGGATAACTTGATTTTTAATTTGGATTTTAACTTTCAAGATTTAAATAAATCAGGTTGAGAAAACGTTACATAGAAGTTTAACTTTTTGGACATGTCAGTTCTATTCAGTTTGATTCAATTGACAACAATCATCCAAAATACTTTCAATTTAAAAACTAAAACTCTCCAACAACAACATGCATTTTCCCCCTATTGTCTAATTTTGATGTCTAATGCACCACCGTAGGTTGTTTATTTGGTTAGTTTTCAATTATAACCCTGTTAGTTAGTCTAAAATAACATAATACTTTAGTCAAAAGTATCTACTGAGTCATGCACAAAATACACAACAGTAAACATGCACATCATGATGATTCTACTCCGAGTTTGTTATACTCCCTCAGTTAAAAAGTAAGAAGTGAGAAAATATAACAAAATCTGTTTAACTTGAAATATTTGAATGAGGGTTGGGCATCTTTTGAATTGGAACTATTCCGGTTCCAATTACAATTCTCTGTTTCGATTCCAGTTCCTAGTGATTCTTGATGCCAGTTCTTCCAAGAGGCAGGGTCAAAAGACTTTACATGTTTTCATTTGCCAGCTAACCGTATTACTTACTTCATGTTTGAATGCCTCCATGGACTTTTAAAGTGAAGCTACATTTTAGAACACTTCACATATTTTTATGATAACACAACCGCTTCTGGCAGATTCTTCTTCTATGGTATTTGGTGGCCTCTTCTGGTTGGCAGACTGATAAATGAAACTGGGAATCAGGTAAAAAAAAAATTGAACGATTCTAGAAAAAACAGAACATTTGTCCAGATTCCAATCGATGCTTGATGCCCAACCCTATTTATAAGTGACCATGAGCCATTTCTTTTGGAGTTAAATACATAAAACATCTCTGATGCTTTAAAATGAATTCATTAAACCACCCAAATTCCTACCCACAAATTTCAGAAAGATCAGACATCAAACTGCTATGTTCCGAGAATGTCCGAAATATGCAGATCTGTGAATGTTTGACTTTCTCTTCTCGTGATGTCTGGCCCAATTGGTACAAAAACAGGAAGGAATAGGAGAAAAACGGACTGAGAGAGGGATTCGTGAGTCTTTAGCATTTAGCCAACGCGTCAGTAAAGGGATCTGTGTTAGCGACAGGTTAAAGGCCAAAAGAGGGCTCAGCAAGGAGTACACATTTAATTCCCAGTTATAATCAAGGAAAGGGCAGGAATCAGTTAGCGAGATACGTTAAAGAATCCATTACCATTTACATATGTGGCTCATCTAAAAGGGGCTGCTTGCAGTAAAGATGTTAGTGATATTTGTTTGTGAGGTTTTGTTAAAAAAAACTGATCAAATATGAAAACAAATGGGATTAAAATTCATTACTAATGTTACATTAAGATGAAGACTTCATGCTCATAAAAAAATAAAAATAATATATCATGCCCGAGCTGGTGTCGGTGATGCTGCACGTGAATGTCATGCAGGGGTATGAGGTTAAGGAAAGAGAGAAATACTGTACCAATTGGCATGGGGCATCCAGCCCATCCAGACCTGGCTGCCCTGGTTCCCCCTTTTCACCCTTAAATCCCCGGAAACCCTGTTTGCAAAGATGACCTAGGAGTGTTACTTGGAGAGAGGTGGACCCTTGACCCATACGTCTGTCTGTAAAGACAGACTTGAGGATGAAGGGGAAGGAGGAGCTGCCCTGTGAGGATGCTGAGTAGAAAATCCAATTAGATCAGCTGATTCAGGCATCTACTGTAACATCTGGTGTCTAAACTGAGGGCTATTATGGAGGCAGAAATATTTGGCCTCAGTGTGCCCAAAGGGAGCTCCTTCTTGTTCAGAGCGGCTGCTCTCCATGGCTGGTGTGAAAACTCCAGCTCACGTTGGGACATACCAATGGGCAGGGTGCATCTAATCCTGGGGCACCCTGTTCTCCTTTCTCGCCCTTAGGCCCTTTTTTGCCCTTCTTTCCCTTCTCCCCCTGTGGATACAAGTGGTCGGTCAAGTTAACTTCATTATCCAACATTGCTCACAAGAAGGAATTACAGAGGGCCATTTGTGGCCCACGAGGGGTCAATAGGGGTTAGGTGGGAGGCATTACCAGGCAGTGTTGGAAGATTTTAATAGGAAAAGGACAGAAAATGGGGAAACAAGTCAGGAAGGAAGGAGAAAGGCTTCATTAACAAAGTGTTGTCAAGGGCATGGAGGATGAGAAAGGCCAGCAGGGGAAAACCTCCAGAGAAACAGAATTAAACCCAATACACAGCAACAAAAACTGGATGTTTATAAATGTTCATAAAGGCCAAACCACATTTTACTCATATCTTACCTGTACGTTTTGTAAATTCACAGTTCCAGTTGTTCTTGTGATTAAGAGGAAAAGCATTCTAACTCTTCAAAGTGACATTTTATGGCAACATGTCCAACAAATGTATTATTTGTTACACATAATGTGTTTTGTGTCGCTGATCTTCTATAACAAACATTGTAAACCAGGCTATATAGCAGTTTATTGATGTTGTGGTTCCTTGTTGTTTTAAATGGTTGTTTCATGTTGCTTTCAAAAAGTCAATTCATAAATTTAAATTGTTCATTATACCTCCATACATTATATTCACTCATGCATACACTCGTCATGGACAATAATATCAAGATTACCATTTGCAGGTTTCTCAGAACTTTAATTTTTTATTTTTTTGCGCCAGAATGATGGAACATCATACAACTCAGACTTATTCATTGCGGCTGAATTTCCTTTTTTTTTTTTGCAGTAGGAAACAATGATAAATCAACGTCAAAGCTGCTTATTGTCTTTTCCTTTCATTTTGCTTTACCAGCAACTCTTCCTACTTTAAAGTGACAGTATGTATTTTCCTGGTGAAAGGGGCAGTAGATACCTAAATTGTCGCAAGCAAGCTGTATTTTTGTGTTGGAGTCAAGGGCGTCAGTTTGTTTCCAGAATTGCTGGGGACAATATAACCATACACTTGAGTGGGGTTTAAAAATTGCTGGGGACAATATAGGCTAGCACAGGGGTCGGCGGCTCTGGAGCCGCATGCGGCTCTTCCATCCATCTGATGCGGCTCTGTGTTTGTAAAATAATGAATGGATATTTAAATAAAATGCTTTATATTTTACTGCATTAATTTTACATCTGTATGCCAATTCTAAATGTAAAGATTGTCTGCGTAAACCTGAACAGGTCCAACCCGGTCTTACTGTGAGACCGGGTTGACGCGTCACGCTTGTGCGTAATCATAGGCGCTTTATGAGCTGAAGAGGATGTGAGATTCTGGGATTCTCCTCAGACGGCTCCTGGATGTGTCGCCACATTGGAGACGGGAACAAGCGCTATTCAGCCAAAGTTTCATAATCAGGGAACATTTTCTAAGTGACAAGTCTCTCTGAGAGACCGGGTTTGGAAAACACTCGCTTCAGTGGGAGGAACCTTCCCACATGCGCTCTGGTTCTCTGGGTGGCTCTGGGGTTAATCAAGTTTAATTGTTTCTCTTTGCAACAATCTTCACAAGAAGGCAAAACAGTTAAACGGCAGGTTACAGATATTTCCATTTGACTGTTTATTTTGACAGATGAACTCAAGGATGTTGCTTGGTTTGAAAGAATTACCCCGACGCATACTGATGCACATGGATGAGCTGACATTTTAATCGTTAACGCACATCGCGGAGGTAAAAGATTCCCATCAGAACATCAGAGCTTTATACTGGACACTGTGTTCAGCGTGGCTCGGAGCGCCCACGGTGGACAGTGAGCTGAAGATCTGGGGTTCGCAGCGCAGCGCAGAACCATGGTGCATGCGATAAGATTTCCTCCCACTGAAACAGTCTGGAAACCCGGTCTCTCTGAGGGATGTGTCACTTGGAAAAATGTTCTTTTTATGAAATTATGAAACTGGCTGAACAGCGCTTGTTCCCTTCTCTAATATGGACACGCATGACGCGTAGAGACATTTGATCACGCACAAAGTTTATGTGGAGCAGAAGCGGTCGGGCCACGCAGGTGAAACGTTCCTAGCCTACATGAAGGGAAACTGTTTAATTGTAACATTAATATGTTACTGGACACACTGGTCTGGTTGGTTAGACCCGTGTTTGAAGTGGAAAACACACACACACACACACCAATTAAAATATATGCTGATAGCATGGACTAGAAGACAGGTGATGGTTTACGTATTTAAATGATGATCAGGCTGCTGTAAAATGTAATCTCCATCCACATCCAGACAGAATCATCCTCTATTCTGTCTCTATTTGCTCTGCTCTTGTCTGGGCTGATCAGCTGATGGTGCGCCTAACTAGCGGCTGATGCACATTTTACGCATTTGGAGAGGTGGGCTGGATGCTTTGCGTTTACTGGGAGATGGTCCACTTAACGCACGGGTGTAGACTACATATTAATGACAAATGAATGAAAATTAAATTGTGAGTTTTTACTTCATATTTTATAAATAAAAAGGACGGGGGAACACATTTATGACGTCTTTTTAAACAAAATTTTCTAGCGCGACCTGCCTGCTTCACTTAAGTCACTGCTTATTAAGGTCCGTCCAGAATTACAGTGGGAAACGGGTAATAATGGCTCTTTAATGGGAACAGGTTGCCGACCACTGGTAAAAGATCTGAGCTGGTAAAACAAAAATCCTCATCAGCAGGCGTTTTTGAAAGTGGGGGGGACACAGCTGCCAATCACAAATTTTGCCGGGGACATGTCCCCGGCGTCCCCGGTTAAAATGACGCCTATGGTTGGAGTAAGACCTTGCAATGGATGCCCATTAGGGTCAAAAAGCCCTGGGGAGTGCAAACTTCAGCAAAACAACAAGCACTTCAGACTCCCTTTCATCACTGGCTACTAGTGAAGACGTAAATGTGTAAAACAACAATGTTTACTAATGGTGAAAGTTTTGTAACCATTTGTTACAAATCAGTAAATACATTTTGTCCTCAAGGGCTTCCATTGAGGGGAAACATGGCATCTGATATGGCGTCGCCCAGAGACTTAGGCTGGCTCCCATGTATTTTAGACCTGATTTTTATAGATATTTAATGGAAAAAGTTATTAGATTTTTCCCTCAGCTCTGTGTCTTTTCTTATTTTATGATTGACTGGGCCTGATGGCTAATGTGGTGGTGATTGGAACCTCCCATTTTGCTTCATTTAGTCGAATGAGGAGAATGGGCATTGCTCTGTCCAGTAATAACTATGCCTATGCTTACAACCAATCAGCATGATATAAACACACGTCTCGCCCAGTGACTCAAACAAACCAAACAGGCCATTTCCAAATACGCACCCCAATAGGGAGCCTACGTCACACACATCTACTTCCGGACCATGGGTCCCCGGAAGAAATAAATAAATTACTGCAAGTCAATGGGGCTAAAAATGCTATTTTCTAATTCCGCTTGTTATGTACCATGGATTTCACATAGGATGTCTGTGAATTTTAAAGACACATTTTGATACCAAGAACGCGCTTATTTTCAAACAGGGAGAAACGTTATTGTAGGTTTTGTGTGAACATAAGTTCAGGACTACAAATGCGCTTCATGAAAGGGACGCCATCAAACCAGACACGGAAAAAAACTGAGGAAAATGGCTGTAAGTTCAATGAACTTCAAATCATTCCTTCAGGAGGAAAGAACCACCATAAATCTGGCCAAGTATTACATATGTGCAATCCATGGGCGTAAGGCTAAGCGGATTAGAAGATAGCCCAATTGCCTTGCATTCTTTTTTTCTTTCTTCCAGGGACCCATGAGCCGACCGGAAAGGAAGGAGACTTAAGCTTGGTTTATGCTTGACGCATTCACTTTCCGCTTGGTGATGCGGCTCGCGGATGGAATGCACTTCACAACTCACAGCGTTTATGGTTCATGCAGCTTGTCTCTGCGGTGAGCCAATATTCTCCCAAACTGAACGGGGCAGCATGGAGCTCTACGGCATGCATCCAACACTACACCATAGTAGAAGTAAAAATTACTGTTGTTTACAACATGGCATTCCAGCATTTTTAACAGCGTCCTCGTCTTTTCCGACAGTGCAAGCTATTTCTCTCCAAGAATTATTAACATGTTGATCACGGTGATCTCTGAGAGCTGAATCATACAAATGTCTGTATTTACGAACCTCTGCCATACTAGTTCTTGCCAGTCCGCCATGTTTTTCCGCGTCCGACCATCCGCGTGGTTAGAAAATTTCCTAGGTGCACGGTGCAGACATTTTGGCCCGTGCGGAGGCGCAGTGGAGGGGCGTGGTTGTTAAAATGACGCAATTTCGCCGCGCGGAGCTGTGCGGACCTTGCAGACGCGTCAAGCATAAACCAACCTTTAGGCTCCCAATGAAGCTACTCATTTGGTTCCGAAAAGGGCCTGGAAAGTAACCTTTTGGGGCGGGCTGGTGAAATGGAGACATACGCATAGTGTGAAGGCCGCTAAAAATACCAAGATGTTTCCACAGTGGAAACGGTTCTAATGTCAACATCAATTCTGCCAGATGTTTGTTGGTGGCTTCCAACAGCTTCAGAGAAATCCCACAGAATCTGCTTTTTTGGGATAGTGTCATAGAGGACCAAAGTCTGAGGACGAGTCTGAGTTGATCATCACTGTATTGATATTTTTCTGTGTAGGTCTTACACTTTTGCTTTTTATTTACTACAGTTCTTTCTTGTATTATAGAAATAATGATTTAAATAAAAAACTGGTAAATACAAACTGGCACATGGAGCTCTTGAAATTGTTCAGAACCATGAAGAGTGTACACTTGTATCATGAGAAATCAGTATTGAGAATAGTTTTATTCAAACAGAAAATAAATGTAAATAACACACCAAATGCATTTTAAAGACACATATCTGATAAAAATTTAAACCTATTAGACAATAAAAAAGAGACAAACGGTGAATAAGTGTAGCCAGTGAAAGGGAAAGGTAACCAACAGGCTCAAGAAGTAGGGACAGTGCTACTTCAGGTCATGCATGGAAAGCACACAAAATGTGAAATATGAGCATGTGTTTGAAAAGCCTGTTGTCAATGGACATGTTTGGGTTTAAATGTTGGTTTCACTTTTTGATGCTTGTAATGAGATCAGATTTTGAAACAATGAGATGGTAAACTGTTGGAAAGAGGAAAACAAACACTGGTCTGAGAGGACTGGGGATGATATTTCCTGTAAAGGCTGAATTCAACAAAAACAAAATGGTCTTCCAATTGGTTTACCTAAAGAATAAATACTTTTTCTGCAAAAATAGGTAAACAAAACATTACAATGATGATTACAAATCTTAAAACCATTCCTTTTTTTAATAAACTGCATTGTAAAGAGTCAATGTGCACCTGAAACTAAAGAAGGGTTAAAAACAACTACGAAACTAATAGCTATTAAATATGTCTACACTGTCCATTGACATCAGTTCTCTGCTTTGTTAGTAGTATTAACACACCATTACAGTATAACTACATCTACCTTTTCTCCTCTTTCCCCAACGTCGCCTTTATCTCCCTTTAGACCTGGTAACCCCTGGAAGAGTACAACTTGACTTAATCAAACTCAGCCTAAACTAAGCAAAAACAGAAGGGCTTTGATATGATTACAAAGGTAAACACATCAGGTTTAAAGAGAAATGAAACCTGAGGATGAGGGAAGGTGAAAAGTAGAGATAACAAAACATAAAGAGATGTGGACCAAAACACAGCTGTCTGAAGGTATGCTGGTGGTTTTGAAATATGTAGTTTAAAAGAAAACAGCAACTCTACAGGATTGACTACAACAACATTTGCTGTCTTTGATTGACCTTTGGCACCAGATTTTCTTTACTAGATTCTTAATATTAGGTATGGTGTTCAGTATCCTCAGAGAATATTGATCTGAGCCAAATTTGTATGTTTCTATTAAAATCCTAAAGTCTTTAGCATTTTATGTAAGCTCCAAAGTTTGAGAAATTATAGGTTAACCATAGCTGTTTTGGTACGCCAGCTCAAATCTCAAAAACACTCTTACACATGATTGGTTAGCTTTCAGAGTCTGCGGTGGGAATGACTCACTGCTGCTATCACATCGAATTGTTACATTTTTAATCTTGATTAACAGTGATGGCCATTTTGAATTGGGTTGCTAGTTGTAGATGTCCATCAAATGGTCACTTGCGGAGAGTTTTGTGGAAATGCCTCCAGTTAGATATCATGCTAATGAACACATACATGCAAAAACATGATCTCACACTGCTGAAAAGAGAAAACCGGGTCATAAATGTTATCAACCCAAATAAGTATGTGTGGAAATTTCATGGATATTATCTTACCTAATTAAATCCTGGAATTGTAATTACACAACAGATGTCTCAGGGTCTATACAATCATTTATGCCAAAGGAGAGATCATGTGGCTGTAAACTGAGTTGAAAATGTAAATTCAGCGACCTGTGAGACATTTCTGCAGCTGCTCGTGCTTGTTGGTCTGTAAAAATGCAAACAAGTATGACTTCCACTAAATAAAATGCAGCTGTGACTCCTCCGTAATTTTAAAGTTCTAATTAAATGGGTGTGATGAGACTAACAGCTACTGCCAACAGGGATGAAACCCTGAAACCTCACTGTTTAAAACAGATTTTGGATCTCTCTTTACGTTGTTGCACTTGATTCTGAAAAGTTGTGTGTTCGGTTAATGTTCTACTTAGTGGAGAAATCCATTTGAATTAATGTTTAAGCTTTTCAACATTTTTTTTAATTTTTTTTTTACTTTTGACCCAAAACTTTAAATCACTTACATCCAGCCCTGGTGTTCCAGCTGCACCCTAAAAAAAGCAAAGAACAATGGATTTTATATTGAAAAACATCTCCAAACATCTACATATGCTTCTTTTTTAAATAAATCACCACACTGCCGTGTACCATGTTTCCGTTCCGTTAACCGTATCAGACTTACCGGTAGTCCATAAGGTCCCCTCGGTCCGGCTTCACCTGGTGCTCCACGTTCACCCTAAAAAATTGATGAATGTTGCCTCATTTAAAGCAAAACATGGCACTCCAAAATAAAGAAACAAGCAAAATAAACAGCATAGTTAAATAGTCAAATGGAGGTCTTACTATGTCACCCTTCGGACCAGCAGGACCAGCTGGACCCGGAGGCCCGTCCATACCCTGCAGAGAATATTGTTGCTATGGTGAATTTCACAAATTAAGACAAAGTAATTACAACAACAAGAATTTCCCGAACAAATAAAGCTTGTGTCTGAGCTACAGCCATCACACACAGCTCGTAGACGTGCATTGGCCACAGGAGACATTTACAACACTGCTGATAGTTAATTTATGAGTTGTGTGTTAATGCAAAACGGGACAAAAACAAGAGCCTTGAAATGTTTGTTGCAACTTCTTCCTGTGTGTGAACTAAACACTGTGTAGATATAGTGCAAGTGGTTATGCATAAAAATAATAAAAGGAAAACATGTAATGGTGACTTGGGAAGAAAAAAACAAAGAAGTGGATAGGCGTTGGGTGGTGAAGCCTCTTGATCACATGACACTCACCCTAATTCCGGGCTTGCCGTCCAAGCCGGAGGCTCCCTGTGTGGTTATGAAGGTATGAGTGACATGAACAAGGCGGGATTAGTACCAGATGAACACTGTTATTAGGACAGGTTGATGGCAGGGTTTATAACAGCTAAATTACATTGCGTGTTACTGGGAGCTTGGCAAAAGAAATCAGTCCAGGTGAACAAGAATGAGGACAGACAATAGGGACACACGCATACATAAACACACATTTGCATGTGCACACTATGCTTGACAATAAATAAAAAAAACATGTGACACAGTGAAAATGGACATTTGTTTTGTATTTAAATGCACTACTTACAGGGAGGCCCAGCGGTCCACGGTCCCCTTTGTGTCCCGGTTCCCCTCTCGTTCCCTTCATACCGTGTAAACCAGGTTCTCCCTATGAAAACAAAAAGTTTCTTTAATTATAAATAATTAGTTTACTGTGGCAAGCAGCTATCAATTCTAACTGAACTAAAGTAAAAACTACAATAGCAAATCTGTAAAACAAGCTAGCTTAAAACATTTTTTTCCATAATTATTAACAACGTTCTAACATCGTATAGCTATTTATACGTATATTGCGGAGATAAAAATAAACCAAAAAATAAATAAAATGAATGAATTAAGTGATTCTCTCGCATTTGTCTACAAACCTCCGCCAGTAGTACGGTTCAGTGCAAAAGCAACTATTGGACCATATGGTCGTCAGTCTCACCAAACCACCATGTTTCCACATTTACCTTGGTCCTTCATTCATTTTGTGCTTGCACACTTAGCAACAGAACACCACTGGTGAGAGATGCTCTCTGCTCAATAATATCAGCGAAGGAGAAACAGCCGGCTGCTACCACTTCTACTTTAGGACAAACTACCAGAGTCCCAAAACGAAATACTCCATCTGAAGTCACGGACAAGAAAAGGCGTCTGGACCTATAATGATGACTGGTGTTTAGCTCTCTGTTGTTTATGCTGGTAATGTGGATTCTGGCAGATGTGGCCCAGAGATGAAAGCCGACAAGAGGGGTGAGAGTTGATCGTGTTATGTTTAGTTTATGTTTGTGTTTAGCTTCTTTGCATATTTACAATTGCAGATCTGTAATTAACTTGAACTTCCACATTTGTTCTCATCAGTTCAGTGATTCATAGAAAACAATTTGTTAAATGCCAATAGCCTCTCTATTGGCATTTAACAAATTACTTTCTATGAATCTAAAACAGTTCTGAAGTAATTCTTAATTGTCTGATACGCGTAGAGGTTTGGTTGGGGTCTGATTTACCTTTGGTCCAGGAAAGCCATGCGGTCCCTGTAAGAGAAAGTGAACAATAGATTTTATATGACTGGATTAAGATAGGTTAGATAACACCAGACAGGATGCCTGTGGTCATCGGGGCACTCGGGGCAGTAAGCCCCTAAATGGAGGAGTGGCTAAAGCAGATCCCAGGAAAAACATCAGATATCTCAGTCCAGAAAATTATTGGAACTGTGAACTTGTTTTTTTTTTAGGAACTGAACTAGTTTGATTTTAAATGTTAGGACTGAACTTTAAACTAGTTTGTTTTTTACTGGTTCCCCTACACTCCCACCCAAACACCAGTTCAAATAGAATTCAATTACTTCATTTTCCAGCAGGTAGTGGCTTACCACATTATATCACACATCTCTACATGACATCAGGTCTTAGCAGAGGTTGCACTAGACATTTTAGTTGTCTGTAATTTTGTCCGACATAGTATAAAAAAACATGGTGATGTCACAAGGTTCTGGACTTTTGCCTCGGGCAGACTCATGGCTTTTATGTTGTTCTGGTAGCTGAATTTATTCTCTGCTGCCACACACAGATGCTCCATGCTCCTGCTTATATGGAAGGCCATCAGAGACAAAATACCCTTGTGGACAGGAAGCGTGTTTTTTTACGGGTGGTATTTTGTCCCTGATGGCCTTCCATATGTCCACTGCTCTTCAGCGCGCTGCCCAATTGGATGCGCTGCCAATAGTGAGGGGTTCGAGAATGGTGTCCAAAAATGAGATAATGCTCAGATGCTCTGATGGGAATCTTTTCTTGATTGCTTTTGTTACCTCCGCGATGTTCTCTATGTGTAACGTTTAAAATGTCTGCGCACCTGCAAGAGTCGGGTGCGAATTGCAATCTGTCAAAATGGCAAACAACCGTCAGATTTTTCTGTCACTGTTAAATAAAAAATGGTCAAATACAGAAAATATCCGGTTAACACAACCCCTGGGTTGGAGCTACAGATCAGATGACTTTCTAAGATATATTTTACTGTCAAACTCACCATAGGTCCCGGGGGCCCGTGCGGTCCTGGGGGCCCTGGAGGGCCGACAATCTGAAATCATATGTAGAAAATTCTGAATTAGGACGCAAGGAGACTATTAAATGTTGTCTTCTCTGCATTTCACAAACAGTGCTAGGGGACAAGCTGTAATTAATTTGATGCTAATACCTTTAGCTTCAGAATGCTCACTTGCACTCATTAGCTTAACCCTCCCACTGTCCTAGTGGGTGTGACCCCGCGAGGGAAGTTGACCATTGAGCAGGGTTGATGGTTTATCCCTTGGGTCCATGTGGCAGGGGTGAGGAGTGAGCACCAGCTCACCCCTGCCACATGGACCTCAAGAGATAAACCATCAATCCTGCTCAATGGTCAACTTTCCTCGCGGGGTCACCCATAAAGACAGTGGGAGGGTTAAAAGTGCAGCCGTTTAAACTTTTAACTGTGACTCAAATTCAGGAGTGCAGCTCCTCATAATCAGAGGTCAGGAGGCAGGAAATGAGCAACAACTGATCACTGTGTTGGAATTTGAAACATGTATTGATATCACATAACACTAAAGGTCAGAAGGGATGAAATTGTGTGTCAGCTATAGCAACAGATACACTGTAAACCCAGGTTTTGATTCAACTCATATGGACTTGTTCACATTGCTTAAATGTGTCTAAACCGTTAACATGACTTGTTAATCCTGAGTTAGTGAAGCCGTTTCATGTCCTTTCGTATTCCAATTGTGTTTTTAAGTCCAATCAGTATGAGTTCAAGTAATTTTAGTACTTTTTAATGGTTTAGCTTACTGTAACTGTATGTTTGAGCTCAAACTACTTAAAATAATCAAGTTTGTCTGGTTGCACCCACCAAAAACCTGGTTCATAAGGTTAGGGTTTCCCGCATACGCGATTCATTTTCATTTTGGATGCTGTTAAATAAACTTCTCCGTCTGTAGCATGATCAGTAGGAACGGGAGAAGAGAGTGAGCTCTCTGTGTGTGTGTGTGTGTGTGTGTGTGTGTGTGTGTGTGTGTGTGTGTGTGTGAGTGTGTGTGTGCGCGCGCAAGCTCTTGCCTAGGTGAACAGACAGCTTGCTCAGGGAAGAAACCAGTGTGTGTGTGTGTTGCACAAGATTATGAGGACACGCACAGCAATCGAATAAAATGGTTCAGTTTCTATAAGTAAACTAATCCAGATTAACAGTGATCACAGGGAAAACTATTACTCACAGATGGACCTTGAGGACCAGTTAGTCCTGCATCTCCTTTATCTCCCTTTGCCCCATTTACACCCTAAGAATAAAAATTGAGTTGTCTGAAGACTGCAGATCTTGCAAAGGTACATTTGAGAAGCTTTCTTCTGTGTGATGTTGTGACTCTTACAGGTAAACCAGGTAAACCGGTGGTTCCTTTCTCTCCAGAGGCCCCGGGCATTCCCATGTCTCCTTTGGAGCCTTTAAATCCCTTAAAGAGACCAGATGTGTGCAGAAAGATGACTAAAAAGGATCTGAACTCATCACACAGCTAGGGGAACGTTAGACCAATTAGTTGTTATTTATGATAATTCTGACTTACTCTCTCTCCATCCAGTCCAGGGAGACCAGGCAAACCACGATCGCCCTGAGGCAACACAAAAATACATAATTTATATGAAAATATCAAAATATTCTTATGTTTATGTTATATTCACGGGGAAGTCTGAAACATTTTGTTCGTAATGTGAGGAAAAATGATGAAATTATTATGTACCTTTATTCCTTGAGGTCCGATTGGTCCAGGCGGCCCTGGAGGACCCTGAGCAGAAAGAATCACACTTTAACAGCTTTATTTAGAGCAACAAAACAAAACAAAAAACACAAGGAGAGGCTGGTTATGTTACACATGATCATAATGTCAGATCATAACAAACATGAAAGACTTAATAAAAACACATCCCAAGTCAGTATCTCACAGGACTGTGCAACCGTTGGTAACAAACGACAATAACCTCAAAAGAGTTTCCAAAATGTTTTAATTGTTCTCAAGGGTCCTCAGATTCCTCTTGTAAGTTGCATGGTCTATCTCTTGTTCCGCTGGGTAGTGAACACTCTGACACACGTTTAGTACATTCCAGCTCAGTGGGATTCCGACTGGAAATTTTTGTGTCTCCAACTTGTCATCAACTGTGAGATACTGGCTTTAAGTGATAGAAAGGGAGATTTGCATGATTGTGATCAGTTCGTCTTGTAGACTCTTGAAAACAAAATCCCAACTTCTGGGCCCTCACGTATCAAACGTTTGTACAAACTGACCTTTTTCCCAAAAACAAAATAAAAAATAAAAAACCTTTATTGATAACGAGATTGAAACACTGGCTGTCGAAGCGCAAAAGAACCAAATAAGTTATAAACGTGGTCGGGACGGAGGTCTCCGTCAGAAATAAATAAACAAATCGAATCGGATAAATCGCAGAGTAACAGGTTGTCATTTACATTTAAGGAGTCGTTCTAGTTGGAGTTAGTTTTATTTGGAAATGTTGTCTGAGAGTGTAGCCTCTTAGCTGTCATTCAGTCTGGTTACCATGACAACGTGGCATGTATGATGAGGAGCGGAGGGGATTCTGGGGGGTTCTCGCAGTTGTAAAATAGAATATGAACTGGAATCGGATTCATGCTGTTTATCTGTCGCTCCACATGGTTCCCAAACCACAGCACAGCTCCAGAAGGATCTCCTTCAGGAATCAGATCACTGCATTCACAGCGGACACTCTGCCAAATCCTCCAACACAGATCAGCCATGGTATAATGTCCGAATTCTATCGGTCACATGTGCCTTTTATTGGTTTTAGCACCAATTATACGAGAAAGCTTTTTTCCACCAACATAATTATTTATTGGTTAAAATACTTTATGGATGAGGAACATGTGGACGACTGAGACCTTCATTACTGTGGTTTCCACGTTCTACCACTAGATGCTGTTCCTACGCATGGTCAGAGCTGTTCTTATATGTAGGAACATTATCACGCACCGGTACAAAATGGTAAATACCACACAATGTGTAAAATCGTTCCTATGCTTGAAATAAACACAGATCTGTGCGTAAGTACGGTTGATAAATGAGGTCTTAGGGCTTCTAGACTGAGTATTAGGATTCGAAAACCTGCCACGTCCAGTCCTATACATGTTTACTGCCCTCTGGTGTAGGATCTAAATGCTGAGGGCAAATGTACTTTCCCAATTATTGATATATTGTTAAATAATTACACAATAGGTTAAAAAAGATCATAAAAGAGTATTATTTGAGGTCTGTTTTCCACCTAATTTCACGGACTGGATGCATGTGTCTTCATTTCACCGGTACGTCTTTCCGGGCCATTTCGGGAACCAAACAAGTATCTGTCTTGCAGTCTTTATTCTGAGTCGCTGGGTGGAACTTGTGGCTAACTCATGCTGATTGGTTGTAACTCAGTCACCAAATTACCAACATTTGCAAAAATGCAGGTTAAGCCGAAGGGAAGGAAAAGAAACTTAGCAGCTTTTATGCCGCTTTAAAATCGTCATTTCTGAACTGCAAAAGGATGCAGCTAAAATTCTGCCACAACATTGTAATTTACACCATTTATGGGACGCCGACCGATGTGTCATCGACCACGACGCATGCCGGAAGGCTGGTCACTGTTTGTGCTACTGTTATTATTTTTTTTTTAATCTTTATTAACAACTTTCAAACAATTGACAAAATTTACATTCATTGCTGTCCACATTAAATCTCAGTCTAAAACATTCAGAGCATGAACAAATATCATTAATCCTTTTAAAATGAACTTCTTTCGATTGAAAATACATATTTTAAGAAAAGTCATCGAGCTCACGTTCCGCCTTCTTCTCAAAATTCCCACGCACTAGTGGACTGTTGGTAATACCCTTCGCCCAGATCATCCATCGATGCGGACTTGGGCAAAGTTTGGATCAAGGGTGCAAAAGGGGCATGGCCAATTTCCACATTTGAGGATTGCGAAATCCTACGTACTCGCACCCGTGGACTGGAACTGAACTGTAACTGAAGGGTGCAAGGCTGGAAGTGTGAGCATTGGGTTTGGGCCAATGAGACGTCTTTAATTTAATCAACATATGGCTGTGGGCGCCTTTTGGCACAATCAGTGATGTCACTCACTGCAGATACAGGCACGGTATGCTGATGTCTTAGCAAAGCTGTAAAAGGGATGATTTTCTGTAGGAAGAAACAAAAGCTGGACCGAGCCAACGTATTTTCCCTGTCACCTTTATCCCGCCGAGAAATTTCCTGGAACTTGTCTAGTGGAAACGCAGCCACTAAATTAGCCAATAAACAATTTTCAGTAAGTTGCATGGGACCTTTCACCCATTGGTCGAGACACATTTCAAACTGCTGTTGTAAATTTGTGTAGAACATTTTTGAGCTGAAGAGGGCGCTAGACTGAAGGTTTTAGGCAGAATTTTAAGTTTTAAAAGAAAATGCACCAAAATACAAAAATAATCACTACACTTGTCTACAACACTATAATACACTTATTTATACTAGTTATCAGCAAAAAAAAGTAGATTTTGGTGTGACTTGCTCTTTAAGGAAAAATGTAAAGACGATCATTGATTAATATTTCATGCTGTTAAGGGTTAACTACATTTTAAAAGGACAGTTCAGATTGATGAAAACTGGTTTGTGTGGAAAAGAAACAAAAGAAAACAAACATTTCTTATTGTACCTGTTGTAGATCGCTCCTCGAGCAACCTCAGTTTGGAGAAACAGACACTAATGGGACAGTTAACAGCCACAGTAGCTACAGTTAAATAAGTTGATTTTTGTCTTTGTGAAACTTCTCTGATCTTTGAAACTTTTTAGTATGTTCACATAGTTAAAATAAGTTTAAATTAAATAAATACGGTAACGTTTTAAACATTATTTTAAACATGTGAATGAATTTTCAGCCAAAAATAGGAAATCCTGACAGATCTCCACTTATTTTTGCTATTCAACGTAAACCCAACATTTAGGTTTATGTTAGCATAGATTACAATGATAGATCTAAGAGTTTAATTTTAATGAAAATAATCTGCTATAGACCCAGCCCCTCCCAAACTGGCCGTTAGCTCATCCATCTGGTCCGAACCAGCACTGATTCTCTAAGCTGAGTTTGTTTAAAAAGCTACCTCCAACACGTTAAACAACCAAACAATCAAAAAGGTCTTTTAAAAGACATGATGGAGTTTTAACAGACACAACAGCAAAGGCATTCCTGGTTGAGTATGCACAAACACAACGGGGGTGGCACAAACTGGTGCTGGGTTGGGTTGGGACCATACAGTTAAGATGAATCACTTATGGAGATGAAAATACACACTAAACACACACAGTCTATTTACCGTCACTGTAATAGTGGTAATCCTCTGCAGAGGCCAAAGGAGTGGAAATAAGAAGATGAGATTATATATGTTATTTATCCATTCTAAACATATAGTGAGTTAATCTAGAGCATGAGCAAGATTTATTTTCTATTTTCTCATGAACTTTAGACGTTGAGCTGAAAAAAGTACAAGTTATTGTGCTAAATACTTTACTGCCATTGCATAAATGAATGTAATCAAGGTCAAAACAAACATTCGGAGAGAAGGTTAAGCACAGGTTCTCCTGCTGCACATTCTGTTCATTTAGTTAAAATGCAAATGAGCTGACTCTTTCAGGTCTAAATGCCAGACAGAAAAGAAACATCAAAAGGAGATGGTAATCTTGCTTCTATGTCATGTCAGAAGTGACGTTTAAAAGAAAAAACAAAGAAAGAAAATCTTATTTCCTTGTTGCTTTGCCTTCTGTTTATGTGAATAAAAACTGATTTTTGGTATAGACTGGTCAAACCTGCAAAGCCTCTTCGATGTTTCCGTTGTAGTCGATGATTTCGGTGGCTCCTCTGTCTCCTTTCTGCCCAGGAGGACCCTGCGGAACACCAAGAAACACACTTCAGCTACCCGCACTTCACCACAAACGTTTGATTCAAGTTACAGATGAATCGATCAATCGAAGGATCAATTAGGCTGATTTTAAATAATCAGAAAGACATGAGCATAAATCATCAAAATACATACATTTTAATGTACACATACTAAAGACTTGTATTTGGGTTGTTAACCCTAACCCATCCATTAATTTTAATAGAAAATGGCCACTAAGCTGAAATTCCTAGAGATCTGTAACTACAAAATTATCAGTTTCCCTTTTTAACTCTATTTTTGACCAGCTGCTCTCTGGTGGTGTGATGCCCAGCAATGATTTACATCCCAACCAAAGTTTAAAATGTAAACATATACACAAATAAAAGGGCTCACCTTTGGACCATCAAATCCCAGATCTCCTTTATCTCCAGTCTCCCCCTGATGTAAAATAAAACCCAAATATCTCAATATAGATTAAATAATTTAAACACGTAAACTATTTTTGTGTATTTTAGAACGTGTTGCATTTCGACAAACACTTTTAAAGCCATAGTTTAAAACTCTGATGCTCCTGTTTGAGGAAGTACAAGTCAGCTGGAGGAGAAAATAGCTTCAGACGTCAGGATCTGGAGTCTTATTTCCTGATATCTCCTCAAATAACTCAAGTGTGAAGGAGTTCTGCTGTGTGGTGGAGTAGCTGATGCTGACTGTTAGCTTCTACTAGCAGAGATGTTCTCTGCTGTTTCCTGGACGCTAAACCAACAGCAACCTTTCCCATTGTGATTCAAGATGGGTGAGTCCGTGAATGCTAAGTGACAGTGCGACGTAGATCCGTCGGGATTTTCTAATCTATTAGAAGCTAATGCAGGAGATAGGTGTAGGAGACTATTTTAATGTTCAGCCTGCATGAAAAACTCAGAGTGATCGATTATTATCAGAAATAATCATTAAAAATGTTTTTTCAGTGTTCCACACCTTTAACTGATAGCAGCCATCTGGAATTGAGCTGATGTGTAAGGTTATCCAATGAAGGTGACAAAACCAGTGCTTTAAGTGGATATGAATAAGTACCCCTATGCACCTCAATATACACCCACCAGAGCGGGGTGGGGTGAGTTAGAGATTTTAACAGAAGATGAGTGACTGTAAAACGTACTAGTACGCGTTGCACACTTGAAAAAAGCCCTGGCATTGTAAGTGGTGCCAGCATTTTAAAGACGTGATACTGCATATGCATCCATACCAGCCTGCTCAAATGAGAAATCTGGAGTTTTATGTCTGAGGTCATCATCCAGAGGTAGAAATTATGGCATTTTTTGACCAAATAAAGCTGAGCAGTCGCAAAGGTGAAAAATATCTGAACCAGGAGTGAGAAACACACGGTGGATATCTAAGATCAGCAAAACACAAGCAGACAAAAGCTAATATCCCTACTTTAATTAAAGAAAACACATGAGCCATGCTCACCTTTGACCCTTTGAGGCCAGGCAGTCCAGCCTCTCCTTGTGAACCCTGGCATTAGTGAGAAAGCCGTATAGTAAGGATTAGAAATAAACATGACAGTTTATATATAAACCATAGCAATCATAAAAGAGGCTCATTTGAGACAAGTCTATTAGTCATTAAACGTTTGTTGTGCGGATATTTCCCAGGGGAAATACGGTCAACACTCCGACTCCTCTTCAGGGACCAGCACATCCTGCTTTGGTAAAATAAAACAACTTCTAACATGACTCAGCAAACTCTGAAAGTGTTTATTTGAACTCTGTCAGCAACACCGGCTGGGTTTCACGGATCGGGTCAGGAACGGGATATGGAGCAGATTTGAGTTTAGACTGGAGCTTAAGCAGCCATGAGGTGATGGCAGACATCAACAATGCTGATCTCATTTATATGTGGTTTATTTTAAGCTTTGAAAGCCAAAAACAAACAAGGTATAATGGTTAAACCAGCTTTCTTTGATAGTTTAATAAGAGAACTCATTCACCTGTGTAGTTCACTAATGACACACTAGATGGTAGCAAAGCAATAAAAACAGATTAAACTTTCATTTAAACATGAACACTGACCTTAGGCCCAACTGGTCCAATTTCTCCTCGTTCACCCTTTCCTGGTGGTCCATGGTCACCTCTCTCGCCCTTATCAGACACAACAAAAGTTAAAATCTGACCTCCTGCAGCCTTTAAAACAACACAGAACTACTGATCCAGACCCAGGTTCTTGTCCTTGTGAGCAGGAGTGGTGGTGCACCTTCTAAACATCCAACCTGGCTTTCAGCTCTCTCAATCATCCTCCACACTGTAGATATTTTTACTGTGTCAGCACAATATGCCTTTGGTGGATGGCACCTTGGACGAGCTGCATTTGGGATGCAGCTTACCCCCCCCCCACCCCCCCCCCCAAAAAAAAAGAATCTGTTCTTTATGTTGTAGGTTCGACCTCCAAAAGATGTTATGATTTAAATAAGGTGAAATAGCCACTAGAGGGGGATGTTGGAAAGCTCAGCCTGTTATAGCTGACAGCCTGACAGCTCAGATCAAGAACCGGAGAACCCCAGGAATGTTCACTAATCCCCCCCCACACACACACACACACACACAAACACAAACACTTAATAATTTTCTAAGCATAAATAGAGTTTAAGAGGTTGTGGATGAATAATTATTTTCTTAATTTATTCTGTCTGTTTCTTAAGTTTCAGGTGTTTGTGTGAATCTGCACAAAAAGTTTCAGATGCATACACATTTTATTATCTAGGGTCTACAAACAGCTTTTGGGACTGTTGCAACCCACATAACCAGGAGCCAGCTCATCTACCCACTACAAGCTGCCCAAGAGTCTCATGCAGCTTCATCCTTTCATACAGAACAGACTCATGCATGTTCCAGTTCAGAGCTGGTCAAGTCAAGTATAAGCCAGAGTCACGTCTACCTAAATCAAACCAGCTCAAGTCAAATAAGTCATGTCTACTCAAGACAAGTCAAGTCTGGTCAAGTCAGGCCTGGTTGGTTAAATCCAGTCAAGTCATTCAACCCATGTCGAGCCAAGCCAAGTTTCTTGCTCTGTAGATATTTCAAGTTGAAAGAAAGTCAAGCCAGCTCTGTCTTGTTTATCCTGATAAATGAAAACTTTTGTGGTTTGCTTCGTTTTGTGTATTTGCTGACTCCTTTGGTCCAAATCTACGGAACATGACATTTATCCACTTTTTGTATTCACTTTAGTTGATAAGCTGTGGTGATAAAAATGAATGTTTTGTGGCTCCTAATGTTACCGAGTTATAGATGAACATGTAATAAAGCTTTTCAGAGAATTTCGTTCAAATCCATCCAGTGATTCATGAGAAAAGCAAACAGGCAGCAAAAAATATAATATTCAGTCTTTCACCTTTCAACGGTGGGCGATAACAACAGTAACAGGACATAAGGACGTAAATCAGACGGTGTAATGTCTACTAATGTCTTGTTAATGTCTAAATTGAAGTGTAGATGTTTCAGCTCCCCCTCTTTGATGAGGGTCACCCACCTTAGTTCCTGGGAGTCCTGGCAGCCCTGGTTCTCCCTGGGGACCAAGAAACCCAGGCTCACCCTGAAAAACCAAACATAAATAAATAGCAACTATTACACACTTTCAGCACCGGGCCTTTTAAACAGGTCCTGCCGAACCCATACACGTGATGTGTGCTGTATATATTCATATGGACAGCCATGCACTTACTGCTCACGCGCGTTCACGTGCAACACAAACAGGCTCAGGAACACATGCATAAATTACAAACACAGGCAGGCGCTCAGCGGCGTGCTAATTCATCCTCTGGTTTCACATTTATTGACATTTGGCTCCCCGATACGACTGACCTGATTAGAAACTCATCAAGACTCACAGAAGTGAGAGGAGAGGGGAAAAAATGAGCCACTTATGAATACGTTTACTATTTTTATACTTTTACTCAGGAGGAATGAGATTCCAGTATGAGGTGTGTTACCGGCCCTCATTTGCATTGATTTGGTTGTGAAACCACCTAAATGGAATTAATCATTAGACCATCTGCAACCAGAACATTTTGGATGTTTGGCTCCCAAACGTTTCAAACCTTGAGCGCATACGCAGCAAAGAATGTGGAGGAGAATAAAGAACAACCCGCGAGTGCTAGGTTGGCAGAAGAAACAAAACATTTTGTTAGGATCCATCAAGCATACAGGCCTCTTAAGTACAAACAGGAGTGTATAAAAAGTGTAAAAACGAAAGGGTGGTTTTTCTTTCTTTTACAAGGCCAGCACATTACAGGAAAACAAAACAACATCATGCCTGCGTGAGCTTTTCTTGCATTCACACGTTATTCTTCAAGTTAATGGCCCTGAAATACATTAGTCTGGTTACAGTACTCTTAATGTAGGATGGCAGTGGAGTTATGATGTGCCATTTATGCATTTAGCTTTTGCTACTGGTGCTTTCAGTGACAATAATGGTAAAAAAAAAAAATCTTGGCTGCAAATAAAAGTTGTCCAAATTCCATCGACAGCAGTGAGGGTAATCTGGAGTCCTTCACTGAAAAATTGAGTTAGAGCTAAACCAGGGCCCATGGGAACACATGATGAAACTAAATCTCTTAGTTGGTTTCCTTTTTACTATGGACTAAATGGTAAAAGGTCTGATGTTCAATATTACTAAGTGCCAAATTAAAGAGATCTTCCACCATGAGGTTCTAGAGGTGTGTAGAACTAGGTCCAAAATGGTTCTTAAATAAATAAAAATAAAGCTTGAAAACATTTGTTTTTCCTCTGCTTTTCCACTCTAACAGTACCTGATTATTTCCCTTGTATATTATGAGTTAGAGGATCATAGAGCGGGGAGACAATTTATCTACACAGATCAAATCTTTGTTTCATTTTTGCAAACAGACTTCTAAATGTTATTGTATAAACACTGTTTTGTTTCTGAACAGTCTTTATTAATCTGTAATTGGTATTTATAAGCACCACTGTGAACAGGAGTCACACCTAGCATTCCAGGCAGGATTTATAAACACCAACTGGTGACATTAAAAGAGCTGGCATGGTTTATAAAACTGTTTCAAACAGTGTTTATTAATGCAGTCTAAAACGGCTCACTGCTGACCGAATTTCATTTGGTGACTAAACTAATTGCAGAGACAATGAGATTTAGTTCCTGCTAATTTTACTTCAATTCAATTCAAATCAAAAATACTTTATTAATCCCAGAGGGAAATTGATTCTTCTTCTAAACATTTGAATCACATATTTTGTATAATGATAGTAAAAGTGAAACTGACTTTCGTCTTGCCCAGCAGAGGGTCGGTGCTGAGATAGTACTGGGTTCTCTGCGCTGATTTGGTTGGCGCTGACTTTACATGAACTCTTTTGTTTCTCCTTCACCTGTCTCCATTGTCACATAGCAGGATCCACAAGGAGTATTCCCAAATGTCAACTGTTCTCAAAAATTTTATTTAGAAATTAGAATGACAACATTGTGGCAGGACTAATGAGACAAATACTCTAAATCGTGCTTTGGAACCACTACCAACTACCTAAACTGAGAGTTAGCAAAACAAAACAGTAAGTGATGTAATTACATGGCTGCAATGCTGCTCTGTGAAAAACAAATGGAACGTAATACAAAAACCAGACCCAGTTCTAGCAACAGTCACTGTCTTCTATTGACTGTGAATGCTCTATTAAGCATCATTAAAGTGTTTACACTAGCAAAACCATAGCTGCTAAACCAACCCAGTGGAATCCATACTTTAGCCTTCACTTAGACCTTTATTTGAGTTTTAAATGGCTGAACACTTCTCTAGACTAGTCTCCATCCAACTGGATGTTAGGTAGGCTTTTTCTTCTGAGCCTCTAGACTGGTGTCAGCTGCAGGTAAGATATTAACTCCACACAACTTCTCAACAAAGCCCCATTTCCATCAGAACTGTCCTTTTAGCTGCAGCAGTTTCGGCCCATTTTGCACTGACTGTCTTAATTGCCACTACCTGGAAATGAGTTAAAGCTCTTCCCAGGGATGCTATTCGTGAATCTTAATGGGACAATTATCCTGCAGAATGGTGGTGTGTGCAAATGAAAAGCACTGAAATCATCATGTTTCACTGCATTGAATGTGCTATTGTCTCTCTGCAAAGGCTGCAGATGGAACGTTCAATCCTGTGTGCTAATCCCTGAAAGCATAAAATGCCAGGCTAGTCAGACCTCCTGTCATAAACGAGTCATGACAGGAGGTCAGCTGAGTGTTGCTCTGAGCTCTCAGATGGGCTGAAGCGGATGGAAAGGGACAACACCGAGGGTATGACGGGAGGTGGAAAGGGATGAAAACAGCGAAGCAATTACCTTTATCCCTGGCAGTCCAGGCAGCCCTGGTAGTCCTGGCTCTCCCTACACAGGAAGAGTGTGACACGTTACAGCCGAGCCAAGCCAAGCTGAGTGAGGCCTCATTTGTTGGCTCTTTGGGGTTTCATTAGCCCTACATGCTTTGTGTTGTCTCTGGCTATGGAGCTGCTGTACTTGAGCTGATTGTCATCTGCTTTTGGGAGCGTTAGCAGAGGAGAAGGCGCATGCATTTTCATCCCAACTCATGCAGCCTTGGCTTGACAGTTTGATTAGTGCTTGTTAAAACACTCAGCGCTTCACAACAGCGTTTAACTCTTATGGTTTCATTGGTTAGGACAGGTGTGAAAGGTTCTGGTTTCTAAAAATGCAAAAAAAAAAAAAGTTTCATACTTTTGGGTTAAGGTTGCAAAAAGATATTTGAGAAAGCAGCAGCGGCTTTAGGATTATTAGAGTTTGGGAGTGTGGGAAGTTGGCCTGTTTGTCTATAACGGGCGAGTCGTTTGTTTCAACTGTGGAAAAACCAAAGGCCAGGACCTTTTAGTGGCCTCTGTGAGGTTTAAAACATAAAAAGTCTGACTCGGAATAATTTAATGCTCAATTCAGCCCATCGTATTTATGGCTTATGAAAAAGGAATGATTAGTGCTGCACGAGAATGATCAACTTTAACGGCACTCGGTGGGATCAGAGTGGAGGTTGTAAATTTACATTGTGGCCGGTGAAAGTGCAGTAAATGAACGGCAATAGTGGACTACTACTCAACATAAAACGATATGAATGGTGGTCAGATGGCTGTTCTCTAATGGGAAACAGCATCTCGATTCTGTGATTGTTGATAATGATGAAAAGGATTTGTTGTAAGGATTAGGTCAAGTAGATTATGGAAGACATAAAGGAACAGTAAGCAGTCATAGTTAAAGCATAGATTAAACATTTTAAAGTCACTTCAAAAAGGCTTACATTTGACAATCTGACCCCGTACTATGATATAAAGTAGATAATCTTTCACAATTTATATTTTATTTGATTCCCTCTACCTTTTTTTCTACAGCTAAACAAATCGTTTATGTGAGTCTACAGCGTTGACTAGCAGAGTTGTATATCCACAGAAGGGAGCTGTCAGTCAACAAGAATGCACCCAGTTCCCTAGCAGGCAGTACGGGGCGATACGGATGCATTAGCTTAGCACAACAACCTAGCATGAATGCTAACTCGACCTGCACTGGATTAATGTCAGGCTGTAAGCTTCAAGCTAACTGTGGAAGAGGAGGGAGGGGAACAAAAAGGGATTTATCTTTGGTGTTTTGGAACTAATTGATTAGCGTTTAACCATAGCACTGCTTAATGTTTTAGTATGTTGTAGCGTTAGCAATGAATGGTTCCAGTGTCCTGCCAGTTTTAGGTGTTTCCCTGCTTCAACACTGCAGATTTGATCAAAACAATTGATTAGCAGCTCCTGCAGAACCTGATGAAGGCTGAGGAGAGCATTCAGCAGTTTGAATCAGGTGTGTGCAAGCGATACACGTTGAAAACTTGCAGTCACTGTTGACATCCATTAGCGCTACATTGCTATTTAGCTATTTATGTGCACATGTGTGGTATGAGGCATGGCTTTCAGCTCCTTCCAGAAGGATAGAGGAGGCTATAGGGAGCCTAAAGCCTGATTCATGTATCTCCGTCAGCTCCAACAGGGAGAGACACACACGCACGGACAGAGACGTTTTGCCCTCATACTTCTTCATCTCCTGGGGAGTGTTGCAAAGCAATTCCTCACCAAGACAACAGAGGGCGTAGCGCTGTTCTGTGGTATCCTGTCGTGTATCGGTCCAAGATAGTGTGTTTATATTGTGTTATTTTGTATATAAGAGACTTTTTAACACAGACAAATTTGTCTCTCATCCTCCTCCACCTCTTCATGGGCTCGCCACCTTTAAACCCACATTTCCTGTCATTTCCGTCCACAAATAAAACGCTTGCTGCGCATCTTTTCACTCGTCCAGTCATGGGGGAATTAAACGTTCATGTTTTTAGAGTTTTTTCATGAGGTATTCTTCAAGCTGCTCCGTGTCTGCCGTTAGTTATCCTCGGCACTCTTTACGTTTTTGAGGGCGCAATGGCGGCGGTGTAGACGACAGCGGCGTCCTGACCAATCACAAGCTTGCATTCTGTCTCGACGGATGGATGTTTAGAAAAGAGAGCTCGACTCCGTCCGTCCTGGCGGAGCTCTCCAGCAGGCCCGTAAGGATGGATAATGGCGTTGCGTGTCTCCGCACTGACGCAGACGGAGAAGCATGAATCAGGCTTAAGTCACACCCATCTACTTCCGGACCATGGGTCCCCGGAAGAACGAAAACAGTGAATGCAAGTCAATGGGACAAAAAACGCAATTTTCTAATTCCGCTTGTTTTGTGCCACGGATTTCACATATGATGTCCGTGAATTTTAAAGGCACATTTTGATACCAAGAAAGTGCTTATTTTCGAACGGGGGAAACGCTATTTTAGGTTTTGTGTGAAAATAAGTCCAGGCCTACAAATGCACTTCATGAAAGTGATGTCATCGAACCAGACACGGAGAATAACAGAGGGAAAATGGCTGTAAGTTCAGCCAACTTCAAATCCTTCCTTCAGGAGGAAAGAACCATCATAAATCTGGCCATGAAGTAAGTAGCAGCTACGCTAGAGGAGAGGAGATTCTGTGGTGACGTCACATACGCAACGTGCCGATGTCTGATTTGTAATCTTTCTAATTAAGTACTTTTACAAGATGATAAATATCAAAGTACGTGACTGGCGTGGTCGAAACACCCATCATTAGTGTTCATTTAAATTGCATTACAACATATGTGCGATCCAGGTCATGTAGTAATGCGGATTAGAAAATGGCGTTTTTAGCTTGCATTCTTTTTCTCATTCTTCCGAGGACCCATGAGTCAGTCGGAAAGGGAGGAGACTTAGGCTTACTATTGCTGTTTAAATTTCCAAATCTTCTCCTCTTGTCCTAGATGACATCTTGCTACAGACCATCACAGCCATATACGTAGGCATGGCATGGACTGGTGCTGGCTATTGGAGCTACCGTACAGGCCAGCTGCCATCTAGGATGGGTCTTCATTCGCCCTCAGTATTTCTACTAAGGAAGATGTTTACCAAACTAAAAAAGCATTTATGTTTTGTCACAAAAACAGAAATATGGTATGGCATGATAGTTAAAATATAGATGCAATTAAATACAATAAATTAAAACAATTTAAATATTAAATCCCAACAGGTAGGTTTCCACTTGATCTATTTTAGATAGTGCACCAGTTGTTGCAATTGTACGCGGCACAAAAAATGGTTATAGTTACTCACCCTGTGTTTGAAGAGTGAGAAACCTATCCAATATGGTGGCGATTACGTAAGCACATCTACATATTCATGTCTAGGCAGACCACAGCTTTAAGCTTTACAGGGTTTTCTCCCAGCACAAAGGCAAAAAAAAATTGTGGAAAAGTTTTTCTCTCTGGAAGCAGTTTGTCCAAACGGAAGGAAAAAAGTGTTATTTATGTGCAACAAATAAGATTTACAGGTGTAATAAGATGATTCACTGGTGAACTCGCAGCAGCGTGTTCGTGTAAAATTTTCATTTTAAGGGTGATTAGCTCTTCTTCTGCTAGATGATTATCGTCGCTCATCAGCATCTATATGACAAAGCCATCATGATTTAATACTTAGTTGTTTCCTTAGGAAAGTAAAACAAATAAAAAAACGATTGAGAGAAAGGTTATAGGAGCAAACAATACTGAAACCACAAAGGGCTTTTAGCTGCATCAATGCAAACCAACATAACAACATCGTACAGGAACTGAGAATAGTGGTAAGTGTGTTTAACAAAACATCTAAGGAACTCTTTAATGTGTGTTTAAGGTTTATGGAAGTCTTTAAATACAAAACTGGTGATGACTGACAGCTTCATTGATACTTTGCACCAAAACATGACTAAAGCGACCTCCGTTTTGCATCAGTCTTTAAATGTTGGCACTTTGCAGTAATAGCTATTTTGGTCTGTTGCAGAATTTCTGTTTTACTTTGATGAATGTTTGTTTCAATAATGAAATATAATGTAAAATGGGTTTATTTGTGCAGAATATTAAAGCTGTTACCTTCATTCCACTTCGTCCAGGTTCTCCAGGCTCACCCTGTAAAGCATGAGAAAAATGGCACTGCTTAAATTGCTTAAGTGTCTGGATTTATATCAATATTTAGATTTTTACTAATCGGCCCTTTTTTTTTTTACCTATGTTGAGGAGTGCTAACTGAAAAATGTACATGAAATAATTTTTTCATAAAAATAATACTTAAATATCTGTGACCCATGAGGACTATTAACTTGATAATAGTCAACTTGATAATTAAACACCCCTGATCAGGCTGATTTTGTTTTGAAATATATAACAAAAATCTATCATTTTACTCTGTGCAAAAATAAATATTTCAGTTATTATAAATAAAAAAATATGTTTCATTTCAGGTTATATCAGTCAAAATTTGGAGATTTTGTTCAAAAAACAGCGTTAATCTGCTTTTGAACTAGTCTGTGTCTTACAGATTAGGTCTTTGATGCTAGCTTGTACCTTTGAGCTAAAGAGAGAGAGAGAATGCTACAAAAGTAGCCACATACAAAACTGTCACAATTATCGAAGCACTCACCTTGATCCCTGCTGCAGAAGAACCGGCATCACCCTAAAATTAAAAATCAACAGAAAACAAAAATTTTAACCCACGTTACTTAATTTCATGGGGACATATCCTGACTGTTTAAACATTCGAATAACTCTATGTTTTATACAAAACAAATGTCCATGCAAAGAACATGTATGAAGTGTTTTGCACAAACTCAGTATCACACTTCAGTAACTTTGTACAGGACATTTTCAGTACCTGCCAGAATTAGTCATTTCAGGGTTCTGTCACTTTAAGAAAACAAACTATAGCTGGCCATGCCCTCCATCCCCTGACTGGCTGCTATGAGATGAAGAGCTCAGATATGTGTGTGTGTGTGGGAATGGGGGGGGTGGGGTGGGGGGGTGGGGGGGGGGTGTCTCTCAGAGAAGAGCTGCTGCTCATTTAGTCTGCAGGTACTTCTATGCTAATTATCCTTATTATGATGTTACAATGTGGGACTTTTTGAAACGGCTTGTTTTATGCAAATAATTCCTGAAACCAAACACTACCAGAAAACAGATGGACACTTTAATTTTTCAAGTGTTTATAGATGCGGTAGTGAACACACACGGCAGCACAAAAGTATTTAACCCTCCCACAATGTTGATGGGCCCCAGCTGCTTTTTTATTTCATTTTTTTACTCCACTTCACCCTTGCCAAGAGATAAACTGTCAACCATGTTTAACCACCCTCTGTCCTGGTGGGGTCACCTGATAGGACAGTGGAAGTGTTAATATGCCCCTTTAAAAACTCTGTGAGACAAACAACCCCGCCCCCAACAAATATATCACTACAAAGGTAGACAAAGATGATTAAAAAAAAAGCCAATTTACTGAACAATACTGAACACAATTACACAACAGCTGCATTTCGTTGGCTGAAACTGAGGAAATCCAATCAGAAGGATGACTGTTGGTTATTTTAGACAATAAACGCTGAGTGCAGCTTCTCACAGGAGTTTGGTACGGCATTTGTGAAAGATTTTTTCAATGTTTTTACAACGTCAGAGTACAGCTGTGTAGTGATGGTGACACGAGGGCTGAAATCTTACACTGTAATAGAAAATAATCCACAGTAAACGAGGCTTGAAAGATAAACTGCAACCATTCAAAGCCTTTTTTCTCCAACATCTTCAGGTAAGGAATTGAACGAGATGGAGACAAGAACTATTTATGTCGTCTTTTTCCAGCAAAGCTATCCAGGCGCTCTGCTATGCATCGCATCACTACTGCAGCATACACTAACAGCAGACATAAAATAAGGGGCCAATAAGCGTAATTATGGGCAGTTGGTGGGAAAATGGAGCAGGGAGGAGGACGTTGGGTATCGCTCTCTTGTGTAGACTCTGTGGTTTTCACTACACATCATGCCTCATGCTAAAAAGTCACTGAAGGAATGCATTTCACCCTCAGCTTTTTATGGGAATCATTATGATGCATAGCACACAAGTCAATGTTTAATTGCAGCTTTTTTCTTTTTTTCTCCCTCTGCCACAATAAACCCTTACTGTTTCCTTTGTGGCTCACTTCAGGGTGCCGTTACCTCTTTCTAATAACTTATTACATTTTTATACAAACAATTTCAGAATTTATCTTACTTTTTATGGAAAGTACAGCATCTGAGTGGGTGAAGAAAGAAAGCTCTCCTTTATTTATGTTTTACAACAAACAAAAGCCTCAGCACGATGTTACACACGACCTTTATGGCCACATCCTTAGTATGGATTTCGTGTTGTGGTTTATCTTTCATACAAAAAACAATCACACTTTTATGAATGCATCAATAGGAGGGAGCAGGCAGCTTTTACACAAAACCTAGCACCCGTCATGTAGAGGGAAGTGTGTGAGGAAGCTACACAGGCAATTAACACTTCAGTCCCATGCTGCCATTGAGAAAACCCCAAGAAGGATTTCTGTCACTACAGATCTGACACCAAGCGCGAGAGCCAAGTGATCATAGTTTTAGCTCTTCCAAATGTATGAGATGGAAAAAGCAGTAGAGTAGCAGAGGTGAGGTGTGGCACAAGAGAGTGTTGAAAAGTCTCTTCTGGGCCAATTACCAAGCCAAGGCTGCAGCTTGAGGTTTAACCGCAGGGCTGAGTGAGACGACGGGCTGTCACCACAACCCCTTCGTTACAGCCACCCAGACCTGTCGGTGCGTACTGGCGTTTAAAGATAATGGCCTGAAGCTCTCACATTGGGTGCTTGGTAAATTAGGCCATTTCTTACTTTTTGTCTGGGAGAGGGATGTGCAAATGAGATGTCGAAGTCAAAGTCAGTTTTATTGTCAATTCTGCCACATGTACAGGACATACAGAGAATGAACATACGTTACTCTCAAACTCTCGCTAGATAGCAAATAAACATTTAGTATAAAAAAAGTAACCAAGTTCAGAGAGACTTTGGGGGGAAAGAGAGGAGAGGGGGGAGAGCCTGGAGGGAGTTTAGCTTCCTAACTGCCTGATGGACAAAGCTGTCCTTCAGTCTGTTGGTCCTGGCCTTGAGACTCCGCAGTCTCCTCCCTGATGGCAGCAGCTCGAAGAGGCTTTGCAATGGGTGAGTGGGATCAGCCGCAATGCAAAGGGCCTTTTTTGTGAGGCGGGTGCTGTAAATGTCTGGTAGGGAGGGGAGAGAGACCCCAATGATCTTCTCTGCTGCTCTAACTATATGTTGGAGGGTTTTAAGGCAGGATGCGTTGCAGGCTCCGAACCACACAGTGATGCCGCACGACAGGATGCTCTCGATAGTGCCTCTGTAGAAAGTGTACACGATGGGGGCTGGTGCTCTTGCTCTTCTTAGTTTGCGGAGGAAGAAGAGACACTGCTGTGATTTCCTAGCCAATGCTATGGTGTTGTTCATCCAGGAGACATCCTCTGTAATGTGCACACCCAGGAACTTGGTGCTGCTCACTCTCTCCACAGACACACCGTCGATGGTCAGAGGAGCATGCTGAGTGTGTGCTCTCCTGAAGTCCATAACAATCTCCTTGGTCTTCTCCACATTTAGAGAGAGGCTGTTGTCAGCACACCATGTGGTAAGGCGGCTCACCTCGTTCCTGTAGTCTGTCTCATCCCTGTGGCTTATGAGACCCACCACTGTTGTGTCATCCGCAAACTTGATGAAGAGGTTAGAGCTGTGTAATGGTGTACAGTCGTGGGTCAGCAAAGTGAAGAGGAGGGGGCTCAGCACACATCCCTGAGGGGCCCCCGTGTTTAAAATGATGGTGCTGGATGTGTTTCTGCCAACCCGTACTGCTTGTGGTCTTCCAGTGAGGAAGTCCAACAGCCAGTTACACAGTGAGGTGTTGAGACCCAGCTGGACCAGTTTTTGAGTAAGCTGTTTGGGGATGATGGTGTTGAATGCTGAACTAAAGTCTATGAACAGCATTCAGACATGAGTCTTCTTTGTCCAGATGTGTGAGTGCTGAGTGGAGTGCAGTGGAGATGGCGTCATCGGTCGAGCGGTTGGGCCGGTATGCAAACTGGAAGGGGTCCAGGGAGGGGGGCAGAACAGACTTGATATGTTGCATGAACGTTCGAAGCACTTCATAAGATGTGGGACTGTCTTGGTAGACATTGTGTGTGGAGTGGCAGATTGGGGTGGTGGTCCCCATTTTTAGGAAAGGGGACCAGAGGGTGTGTTTCACACACACTTGCTTCAGCCTCCCTGGAAAAGTCTATTCCAAGGTCCTGGAGGGTGAAGTTGGTTGAGTAATTGAGTTTTAATCTCCGTTACATTTTGGGGTTTTCAACAATCAAACAGAATGAGCCGATTACTTGCTCCTCCTCTCCGGTTGGTTCACACACTGCTCCAAGTTACAAATTGGGTACACCTCCCACACAGTGTTGCCAGTTTAGGCAGTTTTTGCTTTTTCTGATGACATTTTAAACCCCCTTAATAACATTTCTTTGAAAGTGTCAAGAACTGAACTAGGAGGACCCATGAAGACACCAAACACAATTAACAGTCTTTATTAGCCTGAAGCTATGAGGAGGTGTTACCAGGGTAATACTCAGGTAAGGGCAGAGTCGAAGGCAGGTGTGGGTCGAAGCCAGATCGGGACAAAGCAGGTACAGGGAGCATGCTAGAGACGTGGTAGTAGACAGGCAAGGGTCGTGGTGGCAGGAAGAGTTCTTGGCAAGGGTCAGGCGTGGAAACGAGGTCTGGAGGCTATGAACAGGCAGGATGTAAAAAGGCTGGAAGATTTACTAGCATAAGTGTTCAATAATCTGGCACTGGCATGGTGCTGGACCAAGAGTCTTATAGGGAGCAATGCAGGTGGAGCTGATGAGGAGTAAATGAGAGACAGGTGGTTTGGATGATGTTGATGGTGAGTTGACTGTGGTTGCTGGGGAAACTAGGCTTGGCTTGAGCGGTGGCATGAGGGGACCAGGTGTGATGCATGAAGGCTGATGAGGTGAATGATGGTGCATGGAGGTCAGGGCATGGAAGGTTCATGACAGAAAGCGTATTTATAAAAAAAAATAGCAACATTTCGAATGACACTTAGCTACTTCCTGTACAACTCTGTTGTCCATTTTCTTTGCAGGTTAGCCAAAAATCCAGCCTGCACCCTTGATCGTCCTTAGAGATGGGAATGATCTGCGCATGTATGAACAGCATGACCACATTACCAATCTACTGACCAATCATAAACCTTTTTTGATTGATCTCACCCAATCACAAAACCAGTTGTTTTAAAAGCAAAATAAATTCAAGATACAGTGAACCAAATAATAATGTAAGCTACAGGTGGCATCACGCTACTGTACACACTCACACAGCACAGCAGGACAGGACTCCATAATTATTATACAACAAGTGGTGGACGTTCAACGCAGATGCTTACATGTTTCTATTTACTTTATATTGGAAGCAGTTGCACTGTAATTGTCTTGTGTTAGTTATCAGCAGAGATGTGGACTTGAGTCACATGACTTGGACTCGAGTCAGACTTGAATCGTTATTTTAATGACTTCTGAGTTGACTTGATAAAATCTATAAAGACTTATGACTTGACTCGGACTTGAACGTCAATGACTTGCAACTTGAATCAACTTGAATCTGTTGACTTGATGATGACTTGAGCATATTTGATATTTTAGCACAAAAGTGGCATGACATGGACAGAAATCATAAATCTTTCTTCGTTCTGGGCTTGATCTTGTACTGCTAAATGCAGCAGCACTTTGTTTATAATCAGTTTCAGTTGCACTTCCTGCTTGTTTGAGCAAATAAACGAAGCTTTAAGAAGCTTTATTTCTGGAATTTATTTATTATCATTGTCATTAAATTGAAGTTGGACAGATGACTTGATTATGACTTGAAAATTCAAAGTTAAGCACTTGGACTCGACTTGGAGTTGGTTGTCTTTGACTTGGACTTGACTCGAGACTTGACTGGAAAGACTTGTGACTTACTTGTGACTTGCAAAGCATTGACTTGGTCACAACTCTGGTTTTCAGTATTTGCACGTTTTTCAAGACGAAACTCAACTTTATTTGACTTCCATCGTTTCAGTTTAAAAAAAAATCTGGGAACAATGTTTACAAACCACTGTTAATGTTCAATATATTTTTGTCATCAACGCTAGTTAAAAAAAATTGTTAAATAATGAAGAACTCAATTTCAATCTAAATATTGGTGATTATCCTTTTTGCCACAATCTAGCAGCCCAGGTGGAGAGAAGGGTCTCCTCCATAGTTGAAGTTCGAAATGAGGAGGAAAGATGAGGTTTCTGTCAGTGCCATGGAACAGTGGTCCAACTCTTTACCCTTTATAGGGTGCTGGAGGAAGCATGGGAGTGTGTCCAACCAGTCCATGTGTGTTTCGTGGGGAAGGCTCTTCACCGTTTCCCAATGTGAGGGGCACTGTGGGGGACACTCAGAGTGAATGTTATGGGCCATCCTGTCTCTGTGGAGAGAGTGAGTCTCGTCCGTGCTGCTATAAGTCAGACCTGTTCCTGGTGAGAGCTGGACGCTTGGAGCCCCATGAAAACCTTGCAGCATCACTGGCAGGAGGATCTCATCTCTGCTTGTATGTGGATGATGTGGTCCTCCTATCTTCATCCAACTCCATCCCACTAGGACCTTTGGGGCTGCTTGCTTTGATTGGCTTCATTTATTCCCAAAAAATCTTTGACTTTAAACTTTTCCAACGAGATGAGTCAGAGTTAATTTCACACCTAGTTAAATACTTAGAGAGTAAATGATTCAGAACTAAAGTTTTTAATTGTGGCGATGATTTATTTTGAATGAGACCAGACACTGATGTGCACACGCAGCAGGAAGCAGCTCTTTACTTAAAACAATGACGGCTTGTGAAAATCACACAGCAGGTGAGAATATGAAACAGTCACCATGGTGGAAAATCACAACAACTAATTTAAAACTCTTCAAATGAACGTTACTGCTTCGTTAAATGTATATGTCAAGACTAATGCCAGTGACTTTAAAGGTTACGACTTAGATACCCTTGATATTGGTCACATACAGCGGTGCATGAAATGATTTGTTGGGATGGATTTGTTTTCCTCCCGGTCTTTAAGCCCAGTTAAACCAGCTTGCCACTGTTTATTCTTCGTGCTCTGGCTTTATTCTTCTCATCGCTGCAGCAGTTGATTTAATTACAGTATATGTACCCAGCAAACTAAACCAAGCAAAACAAACAGAGTAAGAAATCAATCTTGACTTTTTAGTGTTTAGCGCTGCCTGGGCCTCTGTTGTAGTTAAACTGAACCCGTTTTAGACCAGCAAGGGTTCACTGAAATCAAGATATATTCCAAAGTAAAATGCATTATTATATCTTTGTAGTGATTACTTTAAAATGATGAAATCACCAGTTTCAAAAGTTTAATTAAGAGGTTTTAATCAGTCATAGAGAGGTTTATGGAAAATGGTGTAAAGATGCAGAAATATAAAAAAAGAAAACTAAAAGGTTCAAGACTTTGTTCACTTTCACATGTCAACTCACAACTTCCCCCAATCCATCTGAGCCCCATCCCTTTGTTTTACATGTCTGTGGTGTCACAGATCCTTGAGTTTGTCTGCGGTTTCCGTAGTAGCCCCACAGGGATATGCCCACATGGACTTTGACGTTATGGAGTGTATTTTCCTTGGTGATAGGGGGCAGCACTTACCTATACCGACAGATGGCCATTAGAGTCAAAAATCCCTGGGAGCTCAATTATTGAACGAGTACATCGTCAGATCGTTCAACCTCCAACAAAATAGCAAGTATGTCAGAATCCCTTACACCACTGGCAATGAGCCAAGAGGTAAATGTATAAAACAATAGTGTGTATGAATGGTGAAAGTTTTGTAATCACTTGTGATAAATGAGCAAATGCCTTTTGTCCTCACGGGCTCCTTTAGAAGGAAACATGGCGTCTAATATGGTGTCACCCAGAGACTCAGACCCGCTCCCATGTATTTTAGACCTGAATTTTATGGATATTTGTTACAAAGCCACCAATATTTTTCAACAACTGGGCATCATTTAATCCAATTTCAACAACACTTTGATGGATATTTCTAGAGATTAATGGTAAAAACTACACATTGTCACTTTCATGGGTCTATATATGGTCATACCATCTGAAAACCCATGTAGACCCTTTAAAATTAGAGCTGTAAAAATATTGGCAATATTACAATATTGCCGTAGTGAAAGGGCCACAATATCGTCGTGGTCTCGTTACGATATTGTACAGTACGTCTTGAGGTAAAAATAACACTTTTCAGTCTGCTCCACAGGAGAATTGCAAAGTAAACTACATAGACCATGATCCTTTGCTTCCGCGTCATCGTCCAATTCACCAATGGGAGTGCGTGCAGCCCACACAGCTTGGTATTTTAGTGCCTGGGTACTTTTTATTTATTGAATGGGCTGTTTAATAATGCCTTCATTTTGGCTGTTAAATTCGTACCTGTGCTGCCATTTCTTTTATAAGTATATATTGAGCTGTTACTTGAATTTAGCACTTTATGGCTTTTCAGGTTGTTCAAAATGCCATAATGATAATAAAGTTAATGACAAATGTAGCATTGACCAGTCTAAGTATTTTATGTTGTGAGTCATAGTATTGTGAGCATAGGCACAATATCGTGAGCCTCCCCACAATATCGCAATAAATATCGTATCGTGAGGTTCATATTGCGACAATATCGTATCGTGAGATTTGGATATTGTTACGCTCCTAATTAAAACCCATTAAAATCTGTGTGGACAAACACTGTGGGGCCACCATGGAAACCACTGACCAACCCTGTTGGCATCTATATGCTTTGCTGATATATACACATATGAGGTCTACTTATGCATGCTCGCTGGGATTTTTCTAGTCACAAATCAAGGATATTCAACATGTTGGATTGTCTTGGTCCAATATTGCAGTGTGTGCTGTGGTCCAAGGACACACAAGTGTGCAGCCAATTGAATATGACGTGTAGCCAATTAGAAAGTGTAACTATGGAAGCACCCTGCACAGAAACAAGGGGAATCCAAATCCTCTGCCTAGCCTCTCCAAGTCTACATAAGAGATCCTCTCTATGAACACAAATAGCAGGATCGGAGACAAACAACAGTCCTGGTAGAGACCATTGCTCACTGGTATACTCAGATCACATTACCCCTTGTGACTTCCAATTAAGAACCACGGTTCAGGGCTAGCCCTAGAACATGGAACACAGCCTTTATGTTGGTCATTCATGATCCACCAGATCAGTGTTTAAAAACAAACCCATTTCACCATGCTGGTACTTAATCTCATTTCTGAAAGTGAGTTTAAATTTAAGTGACCAGTTCTGTCATTCATCCGTCTTTCACAAACCACAGACCCCCCCCCCCCCCCCCCAACCCCAGCACTAAACCAAACTCTCATTTGCCTCCCCGCTCTACGCCCCCGAGGTCTCTCTGCTCAACATAACGAAGCTCAGTTCTGTCTCACCTCTTCCCTAATGTTACCACATTTTCCTGCTCTGCGTGCCGTGTGTTGTTAACTTTGGCATCCTCAGTCCAGAAGACCAGAGATGCCCTCCTCCCCTGTTCGTGTCAGTCTGCTCTCTGGTTTCTTCCACCAGCAGTGAAACAACAATAACATCACGGAGGAGCCATTGATCAGACACCAAATGTCTCATGACAGGGGCCCTGCTCGAGCATACATTTACTCATCTGGCATGGAATATCAATCTGACATGTGTTAAACTCATCTGAACGTATCTTTATTGAAATTATTCGTTCCTTATGTCACATACTTTCGTCTAACCTGATGCTGACAACGTTAGATGAGGTAATCATTCATCTGGCTCTCGAGTTTTAACTTTTTAACTTTCTTCTCTTTTCACTTTAATCCATGAATGAGCTTAAAAAAAGAAAAAGTGTCTAAAAGGCTAGAGGTACCATCACTTTCCCCCTTTTTTTATTACACCAAGGTACAACAGATCAAAGTGTTGCTTGAGCTGCAAAGTTTTATTGCCCGGTGCCCACCTTTCCCTTTTGTTCATTCATTTTCCACAGAAGATATCTCGCATCTGTTTCCCTCGAATTGTGTCCTTCTTGGCTGCCGACATCGGCAGCCTTTAAAAAACCACAGCACCCATAAAGTGAGAGGTTATCAAAGTTGTTCTTCGCTGAACAGCAATAAATTGGCTGTGACATTTTGAGTACACTGCTTCCACTTTCAGCTGCCGCTCTATGAATTACATTTTGTTTTCATATCTAACAGTATTCTGAGGAAAAGGCAGCATCTCCGGTGCATAATACATCAAAGTATTCAGGGGTTGGCTGCCTTGGATCAGCAATTGTGTTATCACTTTCGTGGCAATCTGGGAAGAATCTTTATTCTTTTCCCAGAAATGTAAGAAGCTGAATCAACATTTTTGCATAATGGTTCGCCCAAATCAATGGCAGTTTTCTGAGGCGCTCCCAAACAAGTTTGACGTGTAAAGAAGTCCACGTTATCTTGTGAGCTCGTAAATTACAATTAAGGCTGCAGCCGGTTTTTACGTACGCTGCTTTAGCATAATAACAGTAAAGGCGAAGAGTTTTGGATAGAAAGCATAATACCTCTTAACGTGATGTCAGCAGTTGTATAAGACTGGAAACAAAAGTTTTCTGAACAGAAACATACATCTACTTAGCAAAGCGCTGTTCTGCCTTTCGTTGAAAATGGGTTTTAGTTTGACAAGCTGTCTTGATGATAAATGTTCCCCTTCTTCTTCTTCTTCTTGTTTAACATCAGTGTTGCATTGAAATTAAGTTCCAGCAAAACACAAGTACCAGTATGATTGCGGATGGTACATGACCTCAGCTGCCTCTGATGGTAGTCGCCGATCTCAGATGGCTAACATTAACACTGAGTAATGTTTTTTGGCCAAAGCCAGACCATCTACTGTTTTTCTGAGCAGGTTCAAAGACATAAACACAGAGAAAAAATGAAATAGTTTGCATACCTTCTCCCCCATGTCACCTTTCGGTCCGTCCTCACCCATGTCGCCCTGCGATGAAATCAGAAGTACTCGTTTTCAATCTTTTAAAGGCAGGAATGGACATGATTGATTCAGCAGGATCGCAGCAGGACAGGTTTTCTCTCTGTGACCGGCTGCCATGTTAAATACTGTAACGGATGGTTGGAGGCAAAGCAGGGTACTGTATGTTGCAGCCAAAATTAGGTAGTATTAATGTACGTTAGCATGCAATGGTCCTTTATCTTTGCTCGCTGACTCATCGCATGTGTTTCAGGTCACGCTGAATTCAGGTGATGTAATGCTCTACGTGGGGTACTGTGGAGGTCCCAAGCCCTCGGTGCCAACAGCTGCAGCACAAATAACTAAGTTCACAGCCTTTCTGTCTTGGCTGAAGAATTTATTTTAATGTCGCTGCTGTTTCTAGCTCGATTTGTGACGTAGCCAGATGACTAACGATACCATTTAACTGGCCCGATCCTGCTTTTCATTAAACTACTTTCCTCCTTACATATTATAACTACATGTTTCAGATCAGCAAACTCGTTTTAAGAATGCCAAAGAAAGCCTGAGTAAATACAAAAGGTAGTTTTAAAAAGCTATTCTAACCACCCTGATCCAATGTGAAAAAGTAAGTGCACTCTAAAATTAAAAAATAACTTTATACATTTGCAGTGATCTCTAGTATAAGTCACGCTCCCAGGAAAAAAAAGTTCAGGAGTTCCTGTTTCAGGAAACAGAAATGAACCACATCAGACGGCAGGATTTGGAGTCTGTGACACTGATGTTTTATCTCCACAAATAACACAAGCCTGAAGAAGTTCTGCTGTGTGGTGGTGCTGATAGTGCTAATAGTTAGCTTCTACTAGCTGAGACGTTCTCTGCTGTTTCCTGGACGCTAAACCAACAACAACCTTACCCGTCGCGAGTCAAAGCGGGTGAGTCCATGAATGTTAAGTGACAGCGTGACATAGATATGTCAGGATTTTCTAATCCTAGAGTTTCACTGTCTATTTTCTATCAGAAGCTAATTCAGGAGATAGGTGAAGGAGACCATTTTCATGTTCAGCCTGCATGAAAAACTCAAGAGTAACTGATTATAATCAGAAATAATAATTTAAAAATGGGTTTTCAGTTAAGTTGATCTTTAATATTTGGCTGTAGAAAACTTAGAGACATCAGCAGAATCCAGTTTGTTGTGACAAATGGTAAAGGGATTTTCTTTGAGAAGAGTTGAGAGAGTTCCTTGGTTGAGACACAAAATATCTTGCAATAAAAATAAAAAAGTACTATTCTCATTAAATTTTCTGCAGAAATGCGTATTACTAACAGATTATGCATCAAAACAAACTCTGAACTTCAAGCATTATATTATTTGGGAAAAATCAAACCTTCAACACGCCTAGTACTTGTATATTACCCAGAAGGCTAACATTTACGCTTGCCTGTTGGGTACTTGGTTTCTAATTAAAGCCAAAAACAACAGACTATGGTGACACACCTGGCTTCCTTCAAAATAAAACCTTTTAGTACTTGGACCAAGCTTTAATGCTGTCTGGCAATAAATTGATTCTTTAACTTTCTATAGACCCACATGGTTCTCTCCTAAAATTAGATCACAAATCATGCAACAAGGGAGGTCCATGGTAATAAACTAAAGCTCAGGCCCTGGTGTAAAGTAATACAAAAAGAGTTTAACTAAATGGGATTACTGTAAGAGTTGGACTCTATCTACTGGAAGCTAAAACGACTACCTTTATGAAGTTAGGGTCATAACAATTTTACTTCCTGAATGTGCTGGCTCGTTTCCTGGAGGATAAAGGCAAAAGCTACACTTTACATCGATAAAGCTGGCTTTACTTCAAAAGAACCACTCACAGTTTGGAGGTTCGGACTCTCTAGGAAGGAAATGTCTGGAAATCAACTAAAATTATATTCTGCTGGCTTTCCTTACAGATTTACGTTAATCCAAACTAATGCTGTCTCAGAAAGGAGCACCAGGGCTTTGAGATGGGTCAAACATAAAAAGGCCAGGCAAGAAAAGAAGATAAAACAGATTTTTATGGAGTCATAAAAACAGGGGTGGCAGCGTTTGCTCTCCAGTAACTATAAAAGTGATGCCTGGACACTGGGTTTAACACAAACTGAAACCTTCTCAGACCACTGACTTATGCTCATGACTTTTCAAACGGCATGCTCTTGCATCATTAGGATCTGCTGGGTGCAATTTCAGTAACTGCACATCGAGCTGTTATTCGCACCCTGCTAATTCTCCGCAGCACGTCCACAACGTGTGAGCTGCACCGCTACCAGATTGTTTCCACAGAGCCATGTTATTACAGTGTAGCAGGTATGCTGGCGATAGAGAGAACATGTCTGATTCGACTCAAAACAACAGCCCAAAGGCCAGTTTTGTGGTCGATGAAGCACGATGAATCATCAGTTCCTTCTTCGTCGACTTGGTTCACACCTCCCACTCCAAAGAGAACTAGTTGGGCGCCATTAGAGTTAAGGAATGGAGAGAATAAAGCTCCACTGGGAGGTCACATTCATTTTTTGGGAAGCGTGGAGGTCATTGCTTGGAGAAACTGGGTGCAGTTTTATGACTCATTCGATCACTGATGGGCAGTTCTTCAGTGGGAGTTGACTTTGAAGGCAAAATAAGTTGGATGTGCCCTGGTGTTGGGGCTATTCTAACAAATGTTGGAATGCTATAAGCGTTACGGCTGTAGGTATGAGTTATTACTTTACCTTTTCACCCTGATCTCCCTTGTCACCCTGTGGAAACACAAGAAAAAAGAGAGCAGAGGATTAAAAAGCTGGACATGTCTGGTGGAGGTGGGCTGGGCTGCAGAAATACTGGCTTAGATTATATCTGGAGGGTTAAACTCATGTCAGATTACAGAAACGCTCTCGTTACGGCTTCTTTTACTGCAGTCACACCCACACACACGTCAGCTTTTTTTAAGTATATTTAATTGAAGTAAATCACTGCAACAAATACTGTTCAACTTTTGATTTAAAGGAGACATATTTCTAACATTTTTTATATAATCATGGCTTCATGCTTGGGAAGGACAAAGTATGTATGAACATTTAAAGAAAAAGAAAAATAAATGAAGGGAAAATGGTCATACGGGGCAAAGCTGGAGACATCAAAAGCTTATTACGAACAAAAAACACCAAAAACAGTGAAATGGCTTTAAACTAAACTCAAAAATGGTGATCAGGGTGAATTCATAGAATTAAAAGCACACATGAAATGTGTGCACCAGACCTTGGACCCGGGGATACCGTCTATTCCTGGGATGCCCATATCCCCCTATTGACAGCACAACATACAAATAATGGCTGAATTCAGTGTGATCTTACAGCAACTTGATTCAATGCTTATAATCAGGAAATTAAAACAAATACATATTTGTTTGTTTGTTCAGGATGAAGAGAACATTCAGCTCCAATAAAAGTCTAGTTTTTGTATATAACACCCATGGGATCTTTGATATAATGTTTACTGTGAAGCAGAATTGTAAAATCCTCAAGCATAAAATGAACAGTTTAAAGGTGAAGCTTTGCCCTGTGTTAAAGAGGTGGCATGTGTATGAGGGGTGCATGTGCAGTTTATTTATTGGTCTTCTTTGGTCCAAATTAAGTCCAAACGACAGAGAATTTGCTGCTTCCTAGGTAATTCATTAAAAATGACCAAAACGGGATTACATAAACTAAAAATGCTTAGTTTAGGTTTACACTTGGTACATTTGATTTTACTTTAACCGTTTTGATAAGTAATAATTGTGATTTCACACACTTTATTCAAAGCTTATACAAGAGTTTTAGCTGTTGTTTTACTATCGGGCCAAGAATACTTTTTTGAGTGTACAGCTCTAGAGCTAAAAAAAAAAAGTTTGTTTTTCAAGTGTTCAACCAGCTCAGTCACAATTATTAAAAATGTATTAACTAGAGTTGATTTAGTAATAAAATTGCACAAACTCAGTTTTAGCTTTAGGGTTAAGGTCCCAAAGCCTTAAAATAACATACTACAAATAAAAACCAACAATAAACCAAAATAACCATAACCATAACCATAACCATAAACCAAATAAAATATTTAAATGTTTGAAATTCTTAAAAAAAAACACCATTTAGAATGTTTAAAGCAATGCAAAAAGCTGATTAAGCCATATTGTCTCTCATTTGCATCTGTAAATGAGTAAAAAACGAAAAGAAAGTCAATGCAGTGAATACCAGCTCTCTCTCTTAGTTTTGAGGAGAGAAACCAACCTCTGTCCTCAGGACATCTGTTGGCAGAAACAATGAACCTTCTGACCTGTGCAAACCTACCACATCACTATGTTTTGAGAAGATGCTGCATCTCAAACTGGACAGATAACTCAAACCAGATGAAGCTGATTAATTTAGCTGAGATGAAAAATATGCCTATGATTACTTTTCTGATATGATACAATAGAAAATCTGATGTTATGTGACTTTTTTTTAGTTTTTTTAATCATTAAAATGACTGATGTTAAAAACAGAACACTCATCTGAAGAAATGAGAGGTCTTTGAATGAGTAATAATAGCGAAGTGAACACTTGTTACATAAAAAGGGAAGGTACTTTTAAGTTAGCTTCTTCCTTCTCCTGTTCTTAACTTGGAGAAATTTATATTGTTTTTCTTTTTCCATAGTTTTTCCTTTGCCTTTTATTTTTTGTAGTTGTGTTTTTGTCTGGAAGAGTCCATCATTTAGTAAGAAGGATTTTGGAAATTTGTGGATATATATTATGTAATTGATGTGTTTCCTTATGTGTTCAAAAATAAACGTATTCATTCCAATGATAAAACATGAAATATAATATTAATATTGTACTATACTATGTGAGATAAAACCAAGCTCCCATAATTTGGGTCTGGACATGAAGCAAAACAGGAAGTGACAAAAATTGCAGTTCCACCCTCATCCGCTGGGGGGCTGGTGTCAGAAGTGAGCAAATCACTGACAACCATGTTAAAAATACCAATTTCACAGCAGAAATAAACATGTTTACAGCCTGGTACCAAAACATGTTTTAGGTTTAATAGATCTAGTTTACACTCATGACAACTCTGAGGGGGTGAATGTTTTTGTCACTCTTCTGTTTAAGTATATTAAGTGCCTAAAATTCTGTATAATTAATGAGCATCCAAACCACGTGACCACAGAGCTAGCTCTGTGGAAAGGCCTCAGCCTGAGCCTCGGCCTAGCCTTAAAACTGTTCCGCGATTTTCAGTCTCTCAACTTAGACCATTAGTTGTAGCGTTTGTGCGTTCTTTTTTGACCATTATTTGTGCAATTGTTGGACAAAATGACTTGCTGTGCTGTTAATTGCACTAATAGTGTCCGAGGAGTCTCCACTTCCTTTTTTTCAGTAAGTAAAATTATATTTATGTATTTATGTCGATGATTTTAGGTCACTGCCGCTCTTGCACTAGCTGAGCTTAGATTTTAACATGTACTGTTTAACCATGACACAAATTTAATAGGGCAAAACCCAGTGCATTTAACATAACGCTGCATTTTTGAAAATGGGTTGAAATATTACATGTTGGTGGAGCTGGGTTCCGACTATCGGTATGGTCTCCCTCCCCTCAGCGGCAACTCGACGCATCTCTGATCGCAGCGGCGCCTGTCTGCTGTGGGGCTGCCGGCTTGTGGAGCTCTCGGGAGACCTCTGTGTTCCATCTGGTTCTCCCCAGCGGTCAGCCTGGCGGATCTCTGACTCAGAAGCTCCGGTGTTGTGCACAGTTAACTCCGGTTGTAGCTAGGTAGCTACCTCTGTTAGCATAGCTCCCACCTCCGCGTTAGCTTTGGGTTAGCTTGTAGCTACATTGCTTCAATTCGATGGGTGTCGTCATTTGATCCCAGCCTTACAGCCCCACCCTCAGCTCCACCTCTTTTCCTTTTATGGAATTGTCTGGGCGTGACGGAACCTGTGACACGGTCAAAATGGTGGTGGTGGCCACCTCCCATTTTGGCACAAAAACTTATAATTGGAGCCTATAGACATGAATTGTCCAGTATATATGTCGATGGATAAAACACTACAATTTTATACGACGTATAAATGACATATGCTACCGAACAATACAATACCATGTGATAGGAAAAAGACCATTTCAATGATAAAATCTGAAACGATATTCCAAATCGAGTTTATTTATAAAGCACCAATAAAAACAACGTGTACCAAAGTGTTGGACAGTAAAAAACATGTATCAAAAAGGAAAAATACAGTTTGCAGCAAATCTTGTAAGAGGCGCAGTAAAAACCAACCACATCAATGGAAGGCCAAATGTAAAAGGTGAGTCTTCAGGCAAGATTTAAACACAGAAAGGGAGCCTGCCTGTTTTACATTTATAGGCAGCTCGTTCCAGCTCCTATTTTGTTGGAAATTATATTATAGGATTCAATATGTTTGACTCTTCACAATAATAAACCCATCTCCAGAAAGGTGGTGCCTTTGACTTAATTTGAAACATGAAAAATACGATGTTGGTAAATTTATAATCTGTGGTATAACTCGTGCATTTAATTGCATTCGATTTTGTGGTCAATACAGCCCTACTGAACTCAATGGTTGACAAATATCCCTAAAAATGACCTAGATTTTGATACAAAGATATTTATTGTATGCTCTGTTATTGTAACTGGGGTTGGGTTACGGGGCAGTAGCTTAACAAGAAAAGTCCAGACTTCCCTCTCACCAGCGGCTTGGGCAAGCTCTTACAAGGAAATCCCAAGGTGTTCCCTGGCCTGCCAAGAAACATAGTCCCTTTAGCGTTTCCTGGGTGTTCCCTTGGATCTCCTCCCAGAGCGACATGCCCGGAAAACCTCACCAGAGAGGCCTCTTTGATACATCCTAACTAGATACTCGAGCCACCTCAATTGGCTCTTCTTGATGTTGAGGAGAAGCGGGTATATGCCAAGCCCCTCCCGGATCACCAAGCTTCTCACCCAATCTCTAAGGGAGAGCCCAGCCACCCTGCAGAGAAAACTAATTTCAGCCGCTTGGATCCGTGATCTCATTCTTTCAGTCACTACCCAAAGCTCGTAACCATGGATGAGGGTAGGAATGTAGATTTTCCAGCTCAGCTCGCTTTTCACCACAACAGATCAGCACAGCATCTGCAATACTGCAGACACCAATCTGCAGTGCCAATCTCCCTATCAATCTCAAGCTCCATACAGGACCTCATCCCTGACCTGGAGAAGGCATTCTACCCTTTTCCAACTCAAGACCATGGTCTTGGATTTAAAGGAACCGATTCTCATCCCAGCTGCTTCACAGTCAGCTGCGAACCGCTCCAGTGAGAGCCGGAGTTCACATTCTGATGAAGCCAACAGGACCACATCATCTGCAAAAAGCAGAGGCCTGATCCTTAGGCCACCAAAATAGATGCCTTCAGCACCTTGGTTGTGCCTAGAAAACCTGTCCATAAAAGTTATGAACAGAACTGTTGATGAAGGGCAACCTTGGCAGAGTCCAACTCTCACCGGTAATGAGCCCGACCTACTGCAATGCGGACCAAGCTCTGACACCAGTCATACAGTCACCTAACAACCCATATCAGAGGGCCTGGTACCCTATACTCCCCCCCCCCCCCCCCCCCCCCCAGGGCCCCCCGAGGGACGCGGTTAAACGTCTTCTCCAAATCCACAAAACACGTGGATTGGTTGGGTGAACTCCCACGCACCCTCCACGAACCCCCTAAGGGTATAAAGCTGGTCCAGTGTTCCACAGCTAAGACCACATTGGGAGTGTTTCCTTTGTCAAACTTCAGGGTAATCTGGGAGGGGGACATTTGACCAGGAGATACAATGTCCCGGGTTTGTTCAGTCCTCTCAGGACTATGCACTGAGGTCAGCGTATCGTAACTACTTCACCAATGAGTGATGTCACTGATCAGTGCCAAAAAGCATTCACGGTAACATTAAAAGTTTTATTCTGTTGAAGTACAGCAATGTAATCCTTTCAGAAGACGGAGAGCTGCTGTGTGATATAAAATGTGGTGTTCAATGACCAGAAGTGTTATTTTCATGGAGCTCTGTGAGACATCACAGCCCCATAATTATGTCACTGTAGGTGGATTTCCTCTGTAGTTTTCATTGTTGGGAGTTTAATAATGCGGATTTTAAAGCAGTGCAAACAATGCTTGTTTGATTGTGCTTCCGTTCTGCTTCACAGGCAACTCTTCTAATTTTACAAACACTGGTTGTTTGGATGACATCTGCTGACCTCCTACTGAGTTACAACCAATCAGCATCAATTGACCAAAAGTTCCGCTCAGCAACCTCCTTTGAGAGTAACTACCCCTGATCAGGTACTTCAACAGTTCCTGAAAATGCCCTGGAAAAAGGCCCGTTCAGACGGCCTGGTGAATGGAGACATGAGCATGTCGGGAGTTTCTGGTAAAATTCCCTGGAAGTTCAGATAGTGGAAACAGGCCTATTGCTCCTCCTGGATCCGAGGTTCAACTATCCTACGGACTCCTGAGTAAACCTTACCAGGGAGGCTCATGGGGCTTTTTATGTCATGGTGATAAATAACAATATTAAGAATACAATAAAAGCTATTGTTGATGCTATTCTTAGGCTAGGGTTGAGAAGGTTAGGGTTCTCGTGGTCCGTGTGTGAACTATCCTTCTCCCACACTAATGATGAAACTTCATGAATGTCTGGCCTCTGTATCATTCATCAGCCTACATATGGGAGTCATTGGCATAATGGTGACGCCATTTAGCCACAGTGATGTTCAACTCTGATTAAAACCTCCTGAACTGATAAGGTTTGTGTTACTGATCATCCTCCCTCCACATCATTGTGCTATCTGACAGTCAACCTGCCACTGCTGGCTGCTTTAACCGGCACAGAGTTCAACTTTCTGCATGAGCGAGACTTACATACCATAACAGGCTGTTTTATAACAGGATTGAAAAGCACCGGAGTTCTATTTCATGGGTACTGGCAAGCCGTACTCCTTTCACGAGTCTGTAATGAAAGCTGTTCCCTGAGCTAGTATGGGGTTTTTCACACTGAGACGCTGCTTCTATCCTCTGGTTCTTATTATAGCTGCACGCTTCTTTTCTTATTTCTTTATGAATTCACACTGGAGTTCAGACTGACGGCGCCTTTGGAATTATCTTCTCAATCGTTCTTGTCACATGAACCAATCCTTGTTCTGGACTTAAATAAAACAACCTTTTCCTATTTTTATTTGTGTAAAAACACCTGAACTGTCTCTTTTATTTGTCTTGAGAGGGAACTGAAGAAAGGAGCAGACTTCAGCGGTAAAGACTTGAAGATGATGCAGCCCAGGGGGATTCTCCGACATGTAATAATGGTTGAAAACAAGAATGTTTCTAATATAGTAGTACATTACTCGCAACCAGGGAGGATGAAGGAAAGAGATAAAACGCTATCAGGTGCGTTTGGAAATTAGTTATCAGAACTTCATATGCAGACATTTTTGAGAAAAGCTACACCTATTTTAAAAGAAAGCGTACAACTAATTTAAATGAACCAAACATAATGTATAGCTAATTTACACTAAGAGAAGCATTGGAACCATTCATATCATTTATAGTGTTTTAATATTATTCAGGGTGTTCTCACCTTAAGTCCATCAACACCTGGAATACCAGGAGGCCCAAAAGATCCCTGGAAAATGAAAAAAAAATCTCTTTTATCTGATGTTTCATCATTTTAATAATCCAGTTCTCCCATAATGTGTACATTATTTCAAATATAGAGTTTAGAAACAAAAAATAATGTAAAGTTAGGTTCGATCCCATTGTAAGTCACAAAAAAATCACAAATATTTCTTATAAATCTTTTTTTAAATGAATGTTTTTTTCATTATGTATTTTTAAATGGTAAATGGCCTGTATTTGTATAGGGCCCCAAGAAGCTTCACAACACATTCAGGCATCCACCCACTTACACTCACATTCACACGCTGGTGGCAATGAGCTACAAGTTAGCCACAACTGCCTAGGGACGCACTGACAGAAGCAAGAATTCCACCGGCCCCGTCGACCACCACCAGCAGGAAACATAAGTGTCTTGCCCAAGGACACAACTGCAACAGACTGAGCAGGATCAAGTCTCACTCAGTCCCTTGTAGAAGGTCTGAAGTTTTTGACTCATCCCTCAAAGACTTGAGACTTCCTCAGCCCTTGACCCTAAGGACACAAGACCTGGGGTCTCATTTATCAAACATTGTGTAGAATCCTTACTAAAACCGTACTTAAGCTCAGCAAAAAAAAAAAAAAAATGTACTCACGCCAAGTAAGTTTGTGATCTATCAAACATGGAGTACGCACAGCTGCACGCAATCTCCGTTTCATGAATCAGAAACTATCTAGAAAGGTTCTCAGCTGCTTTTTAGCCACATCCCGCCCTCACCACGCCCACTTACTGCCATAAATATTCAATGCAAAGTGCCTTGAGGATCTCATGCATATACATAAGCCAGCTGTTGCAGCGCTCCGCCAATGACGATGGCGACCGTAGATCAAGGCAGATCAAGGAAGCTCAATTTCACAGAAGCAGAAATTGAGGTACCTGTGGGTGAGGTGGAGAAATGAAAGGAAGTGCTTTTGCAAAACAAATAAGAGAAAATCCACGGCTGAAGCCGTCAATGCTGTGAATTCTTCAGAGAGATCTGTGGCAGATATAAAAAAAATGGTCCAACTGGAAGTCGATCCCCAGACTCCCGGGTAAAAATCACGTGTGCTAACCAGTCAGCCAAACAGATCTCCCTTGTCCAAGAAGCCAGGGCGCATGATTAATCGGGTCACAGTGACAGGACACACACTGTCACAGACGCATGACATTCTGTCTCAATCTGCCCCCTGCTGATATTCTGCATTCCGTATTCTGCGCTTCAGGCTGTGTGTGTGTGTGTGTGTGTGTGTGTGTGTGTGTGTGTGTGTGTGTGTGTGCGTGCGTGAGCGCGTGTGTGTGAGTGTGCGTGCATGTGTGTGTACGCGCTCGTGTGGGGGATCTTGTTCTGTGTGAAAACGAAGCGGTACAAGTGATAATGCTGCAGGATTGCATAATTGTATCCTTCTCAGCAGCAGCACTGCAGGTGCTCTCCATGTCCAAACTGGGTGTAAGCCAGGTCCTTAGTCTACTTAAAGTTGCGCACATTTTTCCGTCAAGTTTTCTTTCAATAATCCCAAAGTTTGCGTGGAAAGTTGCTTACGCAGTTTTCCGACCCCGTTTTGTGTGTAAGCAATCTTGATAAATGAGGCCCCTGGTCAGGATTTGTTCCTCAAAGACTAGAGCCCTGGTTAAAGACTCTCTAAGACAAGAGTCTTGCTTTGGCTCTCATATACCGGAGAATTTCCTTAGACCTGGAAACTGAACATAACTGGTTGTTCTTCACTTTGTTTTATTGAAGATGTGAAAAAAATACAACAACTAATATTTGTGCTTTTTTAAATGAATAATGTGTCAGTGTTAATTTTGTGGACAAAATACATTTTTTGACGTGACGAATATATTTTTGCAAACGAAACAGAAACTAAAATTTATACTTCTATAAAAACTAAATCAAGACTAATATGGATCAAAACTTTCAATGACGAATAAGAATCGACAATAAAAATTGATAGTAACAAAAATCCCATCAGAAAATGAAAAATATGGGAGAACAGAAAAAAGAACCAATCAGCAAACTGAACAGAGAAGACTTGATGAGAAAAGACCCAATCAGAGTCTGGAGCCGGCCGCTGTTTGAACAAGCTATCAATAACCACAGACATCATTTATTGATACTCTTTTGTACGTTCATTCTGTGTTTATCTTCGTTGTCCTTTTTTTTTTTTTTTTTTTTGCTCTTTTTTTACACAGTTGAGTAAAAAATCTTTTTTTTTTCCCTGACATGTTTCAGCTGGTATCTCGCCGGTGTCGGTGGCATCACTTCCTTTTATAGGTAAAAAAATAAACTTTTTACCAAACTATGTAAATGGATCATATATTGATGTTTACGATGGTAACAATTGAACTATTTATGTCTAAAAGGAGAAAATGTCCACGACTGGGAGGAAAAGCAGATGTGACGATCTGAAAAGTATTTGCTTGGCGAGTACACATGCGGGGTTTCCATTACAGTGGTAGTAGCGAGCGGGGGCGGGTCAGGGCACAAGGTGTAGTTTGCTCCTGCAGCTGAAACGAACGTGCAAATCTATGCATCTAGTTGTTTAATGATTTTTGTTGTGCTGCTACAGCCGATATCATCAGCATTTGGTGTTCTCTGTGTGAAATGTGAATTTTTATACAGCTTACAGTTTCAAGTAGGTGGAGCTAACTTTTCCTTTATAGAAGTTGAAAATTATTGCATCAGGAGAAAAACATATTTTTAGTCGACTAAAATAAGACTAAATTTAAAACAGTTTAGACGACTAAAGCTTGACTGAAATTAAAGCCAATTTTAGTCAAAATGCTAACGTTTCTTGTCAAAATGAACACTGTTATGCTTGTGCTCCTGTAACTTGAATGAACATTAGTTACGTTTATTTTATCAATCATGCTTTGAGGAACTTCCATTCACATCTATGAAGGCTATTTTCTGATCCAAGAGGTCTGTTGTTACCATGGTAATGCGTATTAGAGCCGATGGCTTGGTGGAAAAGGTATAATAAAAGACTTTTAAATCAGTCTGGGTTTCTTCTAAGGTAATGAATGAACCTGATTCACCCAGAGTGTTTTTATCCTCCAATGGCGACCAATGGAAGTGATGAAAACTTGGTCAACTCAGGATTTGAGCAGCAGAGGGTCTAACTGGGAAGCCTCTGGGCCTGGGTTGTGATTCATTAACAGGGTTCTGTGTCATCACTGAACCTTCCACGTACTACACTCCACCTCTTCCCACGCCGGCGGGAGGCCTTGCCGATGGATGACAGCTCAGACAGGAAATGTCTGATTGGGTTACGCTGAACAAACACTGGCAGCTACCTGATGGCTGGATACGGCTTACATCTGTTTCCCACATCAGCCTGTATCACCTCACTTAACTCCACGTCTCTCTGTTCTCCGTCTCTCACTCGTTTTCTTTTCACCTCGTGTTTACTTGCCCCGACTGTGGCACTCCATCTCTAATCTTTGGGTGAATATATTTAACACCCGACATATTTTTACAACCACTTGTGCGACTTAGCTACCATCGAATCAATAACGTTACTCCAAAGCCGAGAACGTTACATTCTGGTTTATAACACAGGACACAGGAAAGCACAAAGCCATTAACTTTTTACCCTCAAATGTTATTTAATATGTGACAAATGTAAGAAGAATTTTTAAAAATGGGTTTTTTGACTTACCTTTGGCCCCTGTGGCCCCTCAGGCCCCTACAAATGATAAGGGAGACAGAGTGAGATTTATTGGAAGAGAAAAAGCAGCAAAAAAGCCCATGTCAGATGAAATAATACACTTCCCAAAGCCAGCAGAGAGGCTGGCAGTCATGGGAGGATTTTATGGAGCGAGCACACACCCTTCAGGCAAAACGGAATCACAATCAACCCCTTGTTTCAAGTCTGAAAAGCATCTCAGCCTTCTTTTCATGGAGCTCTTTCATAAATATGAATGTCTAATGAGACGATGAATAACAAAAACTCATGTGGTTGTACCTTTTATGATGATCTCTCTCTTCATGCGCTTTGACAACCATAAAAACCAGCCTTGCTTTAATGGGTGAAGTGTGCAATCCAACACATCGGGAAGTTCATTACCTAAATGGGTCAGGTCAATGTTTGGAAGGCTTACCAATGTTTTAAATGGGGGGGTTGTCATTTCTGAGATCTGAATCAGTGATGAAGGCGTCTAAGAAAATAGTTTATTTTCATACCTTCAGTTTAGTGTTAACCAGCTAGGAGCCATGTTGGCTCCTGAACTAGAGTATTGGAGTATTCTTTTCTCTTTGAATGATCTCAGTTTAGAGATCTTTAGAAAATCTGAATATTATACATAATCTTTTACTTGAATGCAGTTAACAAACCTTTATACTGCATTCATAACATTCCTGCTGTAAGTACCCAAAGCCAGATTGGAGGGGACTGTCATTGAGTCCTCTCTCATTGGGACATGCCAACTGAAGCTCCAGAGGAACCAGGAGAAATCCTAAAGTTATCCCCAAACCACCTCAACTGACTTATTTCTAGAATGAGGAGCAGCAGTTATTCATCAAACTTCATCTTCATATTAGAGCTTGTCCCTCAGCCTGCATACATTAGTGGGCCGCACAAGGAATAGAAACAGTGGGACGCAAACGTGTGGGCAGCCTTGTTAATCTTCATGATTTTCCAGGTATAAATCATTGGTTGTTACGATAAAAACATTCAGTTAAATACATCATATAGAAGACACACACAGTAATATTTAAGAAGAGAAAAAAAGTTCATGGGATTTACAGAATGTGCAATAAATGGTTTGACAAAATAGGGCAGGTGCAAAATTTGGGCATCACAAAAAATAATAAAAATAAAATGAACTCAATATTTTGTAGGTCCTCCTTTTGCAGAAATAACAGCCTCTAAACACTTCCTATAGTCTCTCACTGGAAGCAGTGAGAGTCTGAATTCTGGTTGGAGGTCTTTTGGGCCATTCATCTTTACAAAACATCTCTAGATCATTCATGTCTGATGGCTTCTGAGCACGGACAGCTCTCTTTCAGTCACACCACAGATTTTCAGTGATATTCAGGTCTGGGGACTGAGAATGCCATTCCAGAACAGTCTACTTGTTACTCTGCATGAATGCCTTAGTAGATGTTGAGCAGTGTTTAGGGTCATTGTCTTGCCAGCTTTGTCACTGATTCCTGGACATTGGTCTCCAGAATCTGATGATGTTGAGTGAAATCCATGCATCCCTCAACTTTAACAAGATTCCCAGTCCCTGCACTGGCCACACACCCCACAGCATGATGGAACCACCGCCATGTTTTACTGTAGGTAGCAGGTGTTTTTCTTGGAATGCTGTGTTCTTTTTCCTCCATGCATAACACTCCTTGTTATGCCCAAATAACTCAAGTTTTAGTTTCATCAGTCCACAGCACCTTATTCCAGAATGAAGCTGGCTTGTCCAAATGTGCTTTAGCATACCTCAAGCAGCTCTGTTTGTGCTGTGGGTGGAGAAAAGGCGTCCTCTGCATCAGTCACATGCAGCATCTCCTTGTGTAAAGTGCACCCAATAGTCGAACGATGCACAGTACACAAGTACAAGCCTTCTACCATCGCCATCAATGTGGGAAAACCCCTGTGGGGTAATCCCAGACAAAACTTTTTAGGACCCATATTACATGCCCATATATGTCATTATGGGGCCAACCTGTACCCCAGTTTCAACTGAATTAGGCAACGTAATAATTTTCCCCATGACCTCAGCAGTACTTCTTTTCCCACCAGTGTTTCATTCATGGATTGGCAGCAAATGCAGGTCCAAAGTTACAAAATCACTGGAGACTTGCAAGATATCACGTGATTTTACCAGTTCTTGTGATAACAAGCAAGGAGAAAAATAGCAGTGTGCATCTAAAAGTTTATTTTCTGTTCTTATTACGTCAGCTATGAAGGCAATAGTATAATAGTTAAGCAACCGGACATCAGCACGGGTTTTCCACTTAGAAATCTGAAAGAAGCTTTACACCGCTTAACTTCCTGTCTGGCCTGATATGAACTGCTGAATTTGATAAATTCAGGAAGTGTAGTGTGTAAAAATATAAATAAAAAAAGACCTAAAGACCAAATTTAGAAGAGTGATGCGACACTAAGTTTCTGGGACTTCTATGGAAACACACCCATCAGGTATAACAACGACAATTTGATGCATATGACACATTGCAGACATTATGCAACAATTACACATCAGGTAGTTGTTTGTTTTTGTCTTAACCCTTGGAGGCTCCTTAAAAAAAGCTACACAGGACCCTCACACAAATAATGTGTTTTAGCAAAATGTATAATAAAAATTATATAATATTTCAAAAGTCTATTTTTTTACACAGATTCTATCCTTAGCTTCAGTCCTCACAAAACATAATAAAATATTTGAGTGTTTTTGAGATTTAACCCTTTTAGTGTCATGTTTTGTCAAAAAAAATCTACTTTATAAAATATTAAAACCTAAATAATTTTTTGTGTGTTATGGCCGGAGGACTTTTAATGGGGGTGAATTGTGAGGGCTCTAGAGAGTCACAAATGAGCAAAAAATAATTTTTGTTTTCTCTGTATTTTATGTGTAGTGTCAGATAGTCAGAAAAACTCACATCCAGGTCCCTCGCACAGAAAAATGCTCAAACAATGATAGTTATTTGAAAGTTTATTGGAACAACAAAGTGTGTGTGTGTGTGTGTGTGTGTGCGCGCGCGCAAGCAGAGTTCTACAACAGTTTTCTTTTTTTGTTTTGGTTCATGATGAAGCACTATAACTGTCAAAAAGATGTAGTCCCCGGTTGAGCACAAAGCACCAATATAAAAAAGTAGCCAATGAGGTAATATTCAAGTTGAAAAGTTTGACTGTCAGAGCAAATATGAGCGCCCATGAAGTCGGTTTGGTGGCGCCAAGTTATGACTTAATGATGATTAGATTTCTGGGAAGGAGCTGTTTGCTGGATCATACCTTGTTAAGCTTTTGTTGATGAAGGAAAGCATTCATCACATAACTCAACCTAAAAGATACCCTATTATTAGTTTTCCAACATTGGCCATTTTAAAAGGTCTCTTCAGCTGCAGGATCTCTCTCTCTCTCTCTCTCTCTCTCTCTCTCTCTCTCTCTCTCTCTCTCTCTCTCTCTCTCTCTCTCTCTCTCTCTCTCTCACACACACACACACACACACACACACACACACACGCGGCAGAATCGACCACTTCAGGTTGTTTAGGGTGCGCTCCATCTGCACTTTAACAAAAACCTCAGTAAAAGCATTTTCTTATTCCAACGAGCCAAGAGAAAAAGTTTCTTTCTCCCTACTTGGCTTCAAAGGTCTTTGTTTGCTAACCTCAGTAGGGTTCAGTAAACATCTTCATGACCCAATAGGTATGTGAGAGCATGCGCCACTCGCCTGAGTGCTAATTACCCTGGCTCCATCTGAGAGAACTCAGGAGCTACTTGCACAAAATAAGTTTTTTCTTTCTTTCAGAAAGTCAAGAGCCCTCGAGGAAGTCCGGGCTCTTTTGTTCTCAAGCTGGACCCAAACATTGTTAGGAAATAAAAGCTGAGAATAAAGTTATTTCTGTGAAAAAAAGGGATGCTAAACTCAATTTTTAACTCAAAGAATACATTATTTAACACCTCAGCCGCACACGCACACATAAATACAGCGTTCTACATCTACAGGATGCTTATTGTGCATCTGAACACAAACTGGTTTTTCATTCATGAGTTGGAAATGACAAACAACGAGGCGGTTGCCAGGTCAGTTCCCACACTCAGACGGCAGCACTTCAGCTTCTGAAGGAATTCCAGAGCGTGCAGCTCTCGCTCAGCATTTACAGAAAAACTCATTTGGCCTGATCAAAGCTGCATGTTTGGTGCTTTTCTGGAGCAGGTTAGAGCTTTTTGTCAAAACATTTTGTTTCACTCGAAAGCTCCATAACGTAATTCTGTTTTACTTTAAATTATGCTGCCTTTAATTTGAAAGGAAATGCATCACTGTGACAGGCAGAGACGACTTTCTTGTACTTGGGAACTGCAGCTAGAGGTTAACATAACATTGTGATGAGGAGAAATACTGCAGAGACCTCAGACATATTTCACTTGAGCTGTCTGCATCACGTTCAATTTCTCAGGACTTTCAATAATGCTTGTTTTTACCAGTAGTACTGGTTTAATAAAAATTAACAAGAAAAAAGGCAAATCAGACATCCTGCAGGGACGATTCCTCTAAAGTCATCGGGTCAGGTAATTAGTTTAGGTCTATTTTTGATTAAGGTTGGACATTTGAACCCTCAGATTCCCATTAGGGTCCAGTGGAGGTTGTACCTTTCACATGTGATGATAGTTAAGAAAATATTATGTTAGCTTAGCGGTCGAGCACTGGAGCGTGTCGGGAGAAAGACGACTTACGAGGGTAGAAGAGACTTGACTAGAAGGAACTATTGAATACTTCCTTTAAAAAAGACTTTAGCACTGATACGTTGGTACCGGATAGGGAGCTCTAGTATGAAGAATGGAAAAATTTGCAACTTGGGGTGAGTGACTGAATCAGTTGGAGGCTGGTGTCAAGCTGATAGCGGGCAGGGATCTCATCATATGCAGCTGCCGAGTGTTTGATGTGATGACTACCTGACAAATGTGAGGTCTTTTGATTTCATTGTTTATTGTTTAAACTAACAAAGTAAAGCATTGATGTAGCTAGTCTCTTCCTCTTCTTAGTTAAATTGGCAGACTTCATGCTTCCAGGGGACACTGCTGCCCTCTGCTGGGACAAACGCGTAACGCGGAGCTCGAATGTCCTTAAATAGCTACCGTAATTCAAGATGGCGGATGACCATGGAGCGTAGACCAGTTCATGTATTTAAATATGTAAAATTTCAAGCTGAGAGAAATATTTACAAATGATATTGGTGAGAAATATAATTGAAAAAGGGGCAAGTCTGTGCACTGGATACACAGAATTTGGTTGTAAACAGGTAAAAATATTACACAAGTTGGTGCTTCAATAATAAATGGAACAAACTAGCTAAACATCTGTGAAACATTTAAACAAATAATTCTGATTTCACTAGTTAACTGGTTGGTCAGTTTGAGAGGGTGAAGTGTTGCAATTTTACCCACTCTGCTTTTAGATTTAAAGAAAAAAATACATGTACTGTACATGAAGAGCAAGAAAAAAAAGTAGGAAATTTTAAAATAAAATGATTTGTTCAAATGAAAGGGCTGCACAGTGGGGCAGTGGTTAGTGCCGTTTCCGTGAGGAAAGAAGGTCCCAGGTTCAAATTCCAGCTTGGGGCCAAATTTTAGATAAACTGGAATTTGCTAGAATATGTTTTTGCATGTCGGAGCTGAATCAGAATTCAAAACTAATTTCTTTATTTTTATTTTACTTTTTGTAATTTTCTCGTGCCTTTTTACTAGAATTCTTCGGGAAAATAACATTACCTTTGAACTTTATTACTTTACTTAATTTAAACATTTTTAAAATATTTTTTCAACTAAACAGAGGAACCGGGGTAGTTGATTGGTTTTAACTTGTTGCATTCCTCTTTCAGGGACAAAAACATTTGTCCAACTATGGTTCAGCTGCTGACGGCTTAAGAAATAAGTTTGTTAAAAACAAGAACAAACGCATTGGTTCCATTCATCATCATTATTTCCTTTTCCACGTAACGTCTCCTAATAATTCCTAAACATCTTTAACCTTCCAATCTGCATCTTTGTTTTTGCACACACAAGAAGAAAATTAGAACAATTACATTTATGCATGCACACTTCATGTGCATCTACAGAAAGGAGATGGGTAAGCCACTTAGCATTGTGGGTAAGTGAGGAATGAATAGGATTTAGGATGGCTAAGACTTTGCAATGTTACTGGAAATGACAGCAAAACAGAGAAAGAGAAAGTCATTTTTTTTATAAACCAGCTACGCATGGAGTCTATTTAGGCTTATTTAATCTCTTCTGATAGAAATCAAGTTCCAAATAAACACTTTGTACCGGGCTGCAAGCCACCTCCAGGCAGCTGACGACCCTCTAATTTACCCCAGAGGAACCTCATGGCACTGATGATTCTGAACCGAAAATATTTCCTTTTCTTCTTTGCCCCCCCACCCCCCCTCCCGTTTTCCCTCCTTGTTTCTTCACAAGAGTTTAATCCTCCTAACCAACACCACATGTCCTGGAAGGCTGCTGGAAAACTCTGGAATCTACTCATGCCTCTTAAACAATAGCATTTATGTCAAAAAGGAAAAAAAGTAAAACCTCCTCGCTGTGTCAATTGAACAATCGCTCCAAGAACACTGCGAGAGAGGAAAAAGTTGCTGAAGTTGTGGCACCTGAATGCTTTCCTTGAGCTGAATGTGCAAAATAAAACCATCCGTCAGTTGAGTTAGACACATTATTAGCCTTTGTGCTTCTTAAATGTACTTGTTTTATTAAAGACACATCAGGAGACGACCCTGAGTGTGTTTCTGATTAAGGAGTTTATTTTTATTCATTTTTTCTCCCCTAAAGTGAAACAATCCATTTACAGGGAGGTTGATTTCTAACACGCAGCCTTTATTTGCCTATGTGCAGTGACTGAAACTCATCTAGCGGCTAATAGAAACAAGGCTGTCACTTTAAGGTTCTGTGTCACCTCATTTTCAAACAGCTGCTTCAAACTGATCTCTTGCTGTTTTACAGGGAAGGCTTGCCTCCAGACGATCAAATTACTCCTTGTTAAAAGTGCATCACTGTCATGCGGTATAAATACTAGTGACACAGAGTGCTTTATTTTTCAGATCATTTCCTATTACAAAGTTTTTCAGGAAGACTCTGAGCTCATCATCTAACGAAAACCTCCAGCTGCTGTTGTCGACGAAGATTTCAAATCAAGGGAGACTCGTGAGAAAACACTCAAAAGCCTCCTCTGTGGATGCTGCAGTTGCAGCTTGAAGGTTTTATTGAACTGTTTGAGTGCAACAAAATTAAAGCAACATCTGACAGCATATAAAAGCCTTTAAATGCATTTTGGCTAAAACTTCAATGGCAAATCTGCAAAACAAGTTAGCTTGAAACATATACACAGTGCCTCTTAACGTTCTAACACAGTACACCTATAAATATGGAGAAAATCAAAAATTATCTGGCATTGGTCTAAAAACTTCAGCCAATAACACGGTTCAGACCCAAACCAACCACTGGACCATCCGGTTGTCACAAAACTGCAGCACACACAGGTATTTAGTAACAGAACACCATGGTGTGAGGTTCTCCGCTCAGTAACATCAGAGAAGGAGAAGCAGCCTACTGCAATCATTTCTACTTTAGGACAAGCTACCAGAGTCCTAAAAAGAAAAACACAGTTTGAAGTCCTGGACAACAAAAGACGTTTAGACGATGAAAAAGGCAACTGGTGTTAAGCTCTAATCTCTGGGCAGCGGGAGCTCAGGAGGTAGACCAGGTTGACCAACATTCAGAAGGTTGTAGGTTTGGTCTTGGATCTGAGAGAATGCTGCATTTAACCTGCCTTGCCTACTGGTGGTGGTCGGAGCAATCTAGCTTCCATCAGTGCACCCCAGGGCAACTGTGGCTACATCGTAGCTTGTCCCCACCAGCGTGTGAACGGATGGATGGGAAAACTCTGCTGTTTTTCCATATTTTTGCTCAGTGTCTGCTAAATTGACTAAGTTATGGCCATTTGATGCTCATTTGGTTTTGGCGGTCATCAATAGGGTTGATTCTAGAAAGTTACCCTGTTATAGGTGAACATCTAAAGACTGTTTTTGGAGAATTTAATTAAAATCCATCCAGCATTTCACATCATAGTTTACAACCACGCATCAGATATGAGAAAACCCTCATTTCCTGCCTTTTGCTTTTTGGCGATGAGCGATAACAAGTCAAGACGTTTACATGTTAAATGATCCAAAAATCTTCCCCCACTTCGGGCTGTTTTAGCTGATAAGCTTAAGTCTTTTTTATGCATTTTCTTTAAACCCACCACTTTTCTACACCATTGAAAAGGTCAGAGGTGATGGCTTCACAGATAAAAGCCCTTCCTGTCTCAGCTCCATTTCCCTCCCGTCTCCATTGTGAAATCCAACGGACATCGTGTGACTTTGTCCCATTATCACTTGTTCCCCATTTCTTTTTAATAGAGTTTCTTTTGACTTTTTCAATGAAGCTTTTATGAGGAAACTTTAATCAAAATCTTTATTTGCTAAACTCAGCAGGCAGCATGAACCTTGTTAACTGGTGCACGGTTGGTCCCTGATGTTTGAGGTTGTGAGAGAAAATTGTTTTTGCTGGTTACTATTAAATGTGTCATTAGGATTGACTGTGACCAACCTAAAAACATCCTATTAATTACATGTGTGATAAGGCAAAAGTCAAAGATTTCAATTAAATTTAACACGGACTACTTTAAGGCATTTTTTCAAAAAATTATTTTGAAACTGATGAAATGATCCAATTAATTTGTTCACAATTTAGATGTGTTCAGATTTATACATTCTGAAAAACACAGCAAAAAAATCTTGAGTCATTTTTTATTTTTAAATCACCTCTGCAATTGATATACTTTAAAATATTGTGTTGATGTTACTTAATTTCTCTTCTGGAATAGAATAAGTTTCGATATTAATTAATTTATGTAGTCCTACTAATTCAAAATGGTGAGATAAAAGTTAAAGCTGCACCTCATAGTCTCAGGAGGTCAAAAAAACATATGTAGACATATACAGTATCACTTTACAGAAGAGACAACAGGATATATTGATTATTTGGATGATGTGGCGATACAATGATAAGACAATTTATCACAATACTAAAACCCAGATGATATATTCAATTTTAAAGACTCAATTTAATAGAAAATTCAGGCCAGATGCATCGAGTGTTATTGCAAGATTCTGTTCCGTCAGACTGAAGGCGGTAAAAACTGCTGCCACCTAGCAGTCAGAGTTTGAATTGTACCTCATAAAAGAAATACAGTAAATGTTTGCCTGTAAATTCTCAAAAGAAAAATCAGTAAATTGCTTTTCACTCAATCACTGCCAGCCGTTTCCTGATCAGAAAAGCCCTTCGCTGCCAGTGTTTTTCAGCGTTTTTACAGTTTTCTTAAGAGTCTCAGAATGTTGCGCTCTAGGATGATGTTGAAGCCAAAACCACCAAAACAAAGAAGAGATTCACCTCTTACATTGGGAAGAATCTGTGCATTTCGAGCATTATCCGTTCTTTCATAATCCGTTGTTGAATTGTGATCGGCAGAAGCTTTTCCAGTTCGCGCCTCACTTTTTTTTTTTACAGCAGCAGCCCAAAACGATCTCCTAACACATGGATTTTCTGCTTCCTGATCACGTGACGTACACGGATGAGGATCTGCTTTAGAGCTGGGATGTTTGTTCTCACGGTGCGGGGGCCCATTCCGATGCCCACACAGTAAAAAAAATGCAAATGACGACTTTAGTCATCAATGGCAGTGAATGAATAAAATCTGGATTTAGTACCATAACACAAAATATTGAGATATTTCAGTATATCAATATTTTCTGTCATCACTAATTCACACGGCTGTCAGTTCATTTAGGAAAAGCTGCTGTACATCTAATGGCACACTTTAAAGGTCCACATTTCAAACTGATCACATTGTTTATTAGAAGCACAGATCAGACAACATACAGATTGATTGATTAGCAAAAGTCAGCCTCTAGTGTTGATCTTTATGAAAATAGAGTTAGCTCTTACCATGGATCCTGTTTCTCCAGGCTGACCTGAATCACCCTATATGATAAAAAGGGACAGTTTCAAAAACAAACATCAATATTAGTGGAGTTGAAATATTTCAGCGTGTCATTAAGTTGCATATTATTGGAGTTTATTGTCGAAAAATAATGTGATCAGAGCTAAATGAGGCAATCATTTTGTTTAAAACATTCTGCACAAGAGACAGGTTTGCAACGCAGGGATGTTTGTGATGTAAGTTTTGTGCAGCTCCACCTGGACCCTTCAGTCTGTGTCCTGTCTCATTTTGATTTCTGATTCTAGTCGCATCTTGGTGCAACACATTTTAACACTTTTGTAACATTTACAGGACAAATTCACTCTCCCTCCTCGAGAATTATTTACAAAAAGAGAACACACAAACTAAAAGTTAATAAATAAGAAGCAGCAGGGAGAAGTCAGACTTCTTGGAAAACATTTACAGTTTTAGCAACTTCTTTAAGAGGAACTGAAAACACTCGTTAAAAAAAGAAAGAAAAAAGTTGGAAAGAACCGCATAAACAAGTCATAATGTATCGGTGCTCCTACTGTGATTGCTGCCAACGCAATAAAGATCAGCTGGAGCCCACAGAAGGTTTTAATGGCTGAACCTGACTAAGAAGCTGCTTTCCCTCCGAGCTGACATAAATGAGTGAGATGAAGTATTTGATGATCGAATAAAAAACTAAAAACATGAGAGCAAATCTGTGCCTTCAAACACTCTCCCGGGGAAACTCGTTAGCTTTAGCCATCAGGGCGATTAATGGCATAAAGGGCTTCATTGGCTCTGATGATCAAAGCAATTAGTCACATTAAATTGAATACAGAGTTTATACTTGATGGGGAAACGATTTAGTTTTTTAAGGCAGTATCACAGATTAAAATTAATGACACTTAAAATCTGGTACTCACTGGGAGACCTGGCAGGCCTCTAGGTCCATCCTTCCCGGTGTCCCCTGGAGGACCTCTTGGTCCAGGAGGACCGGGTGGCCCCGGAGGTCCGGGTGGTCCTGCTTGGCCCTGATCTCCCTGTGGAGCAACAGAAGACATTTTGCATCATTTTGATGTGATATTGTTGAATCCACTAAGACAGAAGAAACTCCAGTTAAATGATGATAAAGAGAGAAGTGTAATGGTCTCATGGGTGGCTGTGGCCTTCCTACAGTCATAATTAGAAGGTAGGGTTGTAATTTGGACACAACAGTGAAGAGAAGACGTGATGATTTAGAACTGAAGTATTAATCCTTTTAAATGCCTGCAATCCTACGTGGACTGTGCATTAGGTACAGAATGATATAAGCCACATATGTTAATGAAGAGTTTGGTCATAATCAGGGAAAAATACTGAAAGTGTGTGGTCCGACATTTAAACTGGATTACAAGAGAACATGTTCAGGAATGTAACTTTCAGGAACAGTTCTTTGATTGGTTCCAACATAGTAAATCAGTTGCCTTTACAGAGCTTCTAAAAAGGGAGTGCGGATCTTTAGAAATGGAGTTCTGTGAAGAAATTACAAACAATTAATGTCTGATGTAAATGTCTCTGTAAACAACCTGAATGTAGAGAGTGTAAATCTGCCTGGACAGATAAGCGAACAAGCTAACCGCTAATCTGGTAAAAAACCAAAAACGCCTTCTGCTATCATGAAGCAACATATATTAACTAATGTATACACAAGTTGTTATATAAACCTTTACACTGCTGTCAGTTGTACATGGATAACCTAGAAGTGTCCTGATATTCCAGTTGTAATTGTCCCATGTAGCAATGGAAGTGCTACAGCTAATTGCTAATTTATGTGACTGTAAATTCCCATGTAATGCTAAATTTAGGGTGGTGTACATGGGTGTTTGTTTACAATTCTATGTGGAGGGGGAGGTGTTTCAGGTATGTCCTGGGAAAAGGAAGCCCCCAGGTCGACCCAGGGCATGCTGGAGGATTATAACTCTACGCTAGCCAGGGAATGCTTTGGGCTCTCACGGGAGGAGGCCATGGAGGATGCTGGGAATAAGATTGTTTAGACTTCCTAGCTGTGGATGCTACCACCATTACCCACGCCCAGATAAGCAGGTTGGAGACCAATGCAGTTATGAGAGTAACCCTGCTGGAAAAAACAGCAGAAACCAGCATTCATATGTTGTGTTTTGGTGCTGGTTTAGCTGGTGGACCAGTATTACTTATGTGATGCTGGTCAAGCTTGGTGGACCATCATCCAATCATCAGCTTCCTGTGCTGGACCAGCATCACATTCTGGACCAGTATGCAATGCTGGTCCACCAGCTAAACCAACACCAAACATATGTTGGTAACCAACTATGCTGGTCTGAAATCCACTTTGATCTGGAACTAGCTGTTAGCTAATCAAGCTATCTACAACAAGCAAAACAATAATAGTTCTTATTCTCTCCACAGAGCTCCAATTCAAATCCAATTCAGATCAAATCATCTGAGGAGCAGCTTTAAGGACTTTTCCAGACGCCTCTATATTAACACAAGTGTAAGTGTTCCTATAACATCTGCAGGTTTGCATGCACTGGCCAGAATTGGGGAGACTTGGACAAAGACACGAGAGAGGACACACCCATTACTACCTTAATGAGCCGACGCTTTATGAGCTGCTGGTCAGCGGAAAGAAAGCCATGATTGATCTTTGGGAAGACCATCTGAGCAGGTGTGTGAGGTCAAGAAGTCGAAGTTCAGAGGTGAGAGAAGGTTGAAGAAGAAGAAGGTCCCAGAAGGAGGAGGATGAGGAGGAGGAGGAGAAGCCAAATGCAAAGAGAAACAGATTTTGTTAGAAAGCCCCCCGTGAAACCCCAGACCGGTGCCTTCACAGATGGAGGGAGTTAATCCACACTTTTCCTCCACTGAGGTGCTTTATTTCGGATGTCTGGACTTACATTTTGGAGCTTGGGCCCATAATTACCACCTCTGGGGTGTGAATACACCACAATGGGTTTACAGTCATCCCTGGAATATTGGGAACAACCCCTCATCTGTGGAAGCACCGTCATCATCATCGTGCCCGCTGCCAAGTCCGACCCTGGGAGCAGCACACACCCAAGCAAATGCTGCTCAGCCAACTGGGTTCAGGCAAGTTTGCCTTCTGTCTTTCAGTTCAGGTATTATTCTGCAAGCCCACACTAGCATTGGGCCTACTGTCATTTCTGAAACAATTCAGATGATTAAACTAGTGGTTTGAAAGATTAGCGGTGAACCATGGGCATAATATTTTTGCCACTTTTGCTCATTATTGAGTACTCCCTTTAGAGCTGCTTCCACTCTTTTTAGCGTCAATGGATGTGAGCCAGACCATGTCTTGGTTTCAGGATACTGGCTCTCGTTCCAGTTAACTACATAATACAAGGTTGTAAAAGGCCACCTTTGCCTTTAGTGGAAGTCCGGGTATGTAAAACGGAGCAGAAATCACCTAGGTGAAAGACTGGTAGCAGCAGGGAGAAGAGGATCACCATCGACTGGATGTGATTGATTATATGGGGAGTTTCCTGCGCACACTCTATCATCGGGCTTTAAGGGAAGCAGCTGACAGTGATTCATTAACTCCCAGTGTGTGCTGCAGAGAGGTCGGACAGAGCAGGCGGGCAGCTCCACCACAGACAAACCTTCACAGTCAGGATCTGATTGCTGTGCAAAGCAGCCATGGTAGGGGGACCAGGCGATCCCTAAAGGGACAAAACATCAGAACATGGCACAACACACACATGACATCCAAACACTGGGTGAACAAGTACAGTCCAAGGAGGACGACAATCACTCTGTTTGCATGAATCTGATATGTCCCTCAATAATGAGCCGAAGACCAGACATTTCACTACATGCAGCAAGTTATCCTCCCCTTTTATTGAATCCCTCTTATACAGAAAACAGTCTTGAGAAGATTATCCCACAATACTCCGAGTCATGAATGACAGGCTGGTAAATTAAGGAGTAGTACTGAGCTTCAGAAAGGATCAGCAGATGGAGATATTTGATGGAAATTCAATCGAATTGTTTCCATTTTCTTTCCACATAAACTTCAAGACAGATGTGATCGAATTCTCAAAACTGGAAAGAAAAGAGAAACCCTTGGTTCTTCTACCTGTTGAAAGGAAACGATGGTTTGCAGCTGCGCATTAACTTTAATCTGAATCTATAAACAATGACATGTGCTTAACCTGGTTTACAAAGCCGTATAAATGCACCACAACCTAATAAGTATACTAATTTTGCAGGAAATTATTGTTCTGTTTTGATTTTTATGGACTTTCTTGCATCATTGTAAACCATCAAGACAAGGCACATGGTCATGAAAACTATCAGCTGAAACATTTATTATTTCCTCCATCTAATTTAGAGTTTCCAATATTGGGGAAATAAAATAAGAAACAAAGACAATTCTATGTTGTAAGATACTGCTACAACTTTAGGCAATCAGAAAACTAAAATTGTCTTACCCCTCTAGGCTAATTTAGTTCAATAAATAAAGAAATGTATATGAATTAGAAAATATTGACATTTTTAGGTGATAGGAATGTGTCAGTAGAATGAAATTCTTAAAGCTGTGGCACAGAGTTTAAAATGTTTAAAGGTTTAATCAATAGATTTGCTGTGATCTCTATTAGGAATGAATGCGTTGTAAGTCATCCTCTGGGGAAGGAAAACACTGGTGCACCATTTTCAAGACTTAGAAGTGAGCTATGCCACAGCTGAGCTTCAGACTGCAGGTTTTAGAGTTGTCAGACGCGTGCCGGTGAGTGAAGCGGAGGCAAGGATCCAAACGCGGGTGAAGAAGGCAGGTAGGCAGAAACGGTTTACAAAGGCTTTAATATCCAACATGCTAGACATAGAAACAATGATCCAACACAAGACACAACACAGACGGGTTTAAATATAGGAGGGCTGGGAGCTTGGGTGATTGGGAAACGAGAGGCAGGTGGGAGCAATTAACAGAGAGACAGAACTAAACCAAAAGGGGAGACAGGACAAGGCGTGACAAGAGTCTTTTGTCCTGCTTTTTGGACATATCTCAAATTGGAAAACAGCACAGCAACTCTACCACTGACTCTGTTTCTTTTGCAACATTGGTGTTTTATCTCCATAAATAACACACACCTGGAGGAGTTCTGCTGTGGGGTGAAGTAGCTAATGCTAATGGTTAGCTTCTAGTCGAGACGTTCTCTGCTGTTTCTTAGATGCTACACCAACAACAGCCTTCCCTGATGGGTGAGTCCATGAATGTTAAGTGACAGTGTGATGTAGAGCTGTCAGGATTTTCTAATCCTAGAGTTTCACGTCCATTTTCTATCAGAAGCATATGCAGGAGGTAGGTGTAGGAGACTATTTTCATGTTCAGCTTGAATGAAAAACTCAGAATGACTGATTATAATCAGAAATAAGATTTAAAAAATGTTTTACAGTTATCATCACCTTTAAAAATACATGCTTAAATATGACCCTGTTCTATGATAGGTTCATCATTTAATTTTCCCTTACACAACTCCCCTGGCCTCTACAGCAAAATCATTCATCATTTACTTGACCCACAGAATTGCATATCCACACTAGAACAGTCAGTCTATAACAATGCGCCTCATTCCCCAGCATGCACTACGTGTGATGTAGACACCTTGGTCAGTTTAGCTTACCAACCTAGCTTGAATGCTAACTAGACCCGCATTCAATTAATAGCAGTCTGTAAATTCCACACCAACTGTGGAAGAGAAGGGAGGGGAACATAAAGAGATTTATATTTTGTGTATTGGAGCTAAGTGATTAGCGTAGCGTGATTTTAGCCTGTTGTAGTGTTTGCAAGAGTGGGCTCTGAGTACTGGATTTCTAGTTTTGGATGTTTCTCACTTGAAGTCTGATTTGTTTAAACAAGTGTTTAGCAGCTCCTGCAGAACCAAATGAAGGTCTAGGACATAATTTAGCTGTGTTTGAGCAGGAACAAAACAAAAACATGCAGCCACAGTGGCCTCTGTTAGCACGACAAGACTTTTTGTTCCAGACGGAGCAGGGCAGTGGGAGCTATAGCCATTCAGATTTCAAAATCCTCTCCCCTTCTCCTTGATATCATCACACCATGGACCACAACTTTAACAGAAACTACATTAGGGTCCCAATTACCAGACAATTACATGTTTTTAAGGGGTGGTTAGCCCGTTTAGCATGTTTTGGTACCGCTTATTTTTGAAAAGTTGTTTCCAGATCATCTAATTAACCAAATGCTTTAGCTTTTGGGAAAACACTGTAGAAATACACCCTAGTTTACTCATTATGTATGATTAATGCACATTTAAAGGATTCTAGTAGATATAACTACATAAGATAATGCAGAGAAAGATCATTGGTTTGACACCAAGCATACTTGTAAACATAACTAATGACAGTTGAGCACAATCTGGTGTGAATTTATTCACAGCAAATTTATGAGATAAAGAAAAGTGTCTGTCCAAACGGATTTAATCTTGTCAAACTCCAAAGTATTTTTCAAAATACGAGAGGCCTAACTATATTTGAACCCAGTTTAATCAGATATTTATCCAAGTTGCATAGTAACAGATCGAGGAGCGATTGCACAACACTAGCTTCTTTTTGATCAAATATCCTCCTGATCCTGTTTCTGCTGCAGGTTCTGCTCCACCACAAATAACCAACATGAATAAAAGCTGAATGAACTGTTGAAAGTACTTCTTCAAGACTGGCAGACAACCATAAACATGCCCCGTGAGAAATCATTCTTAATCTATAGTCTAGATAAAAATCTGGCCTATCCAAATATGACTTTTGTGCCATCCCTCTGGTTTTCCAAAGATAATTCAAAAAGCATGGCTCATTAAGAATAGGACTTTCAAGGCAGGCTGTTTTGATTCATGCCTGCAGCAGAACAGAGCAGTGGATCCAGTCAGACTGCAGACAATAGCTGTTCTGTGTGTGACTGGGACTGGAACACGAGTTTTTCTCAAATTATTTACGACCTCAAACATTTAGAAGACAAAGAAGCAAACCAAGCGCTGGATTATGATCAGGGGAGAAGACAACACAATAACTCCAGGCGGGAGCGGCATCGGATTTTGTGTTTACAATCGTTTTTGAGACAACTGGAGACACTGATGGTAAAAATATTAGACAATTTTACTGAATATGTGCTCACTCTCCATATTGCTCCAATGCTGATGTTCATGTGTAAGAATGATAATAACATGGTGGCTGACAGAACATCCTAACCAGTTACAGACTGCTTTTGTTTGCTTTGCTCCCAAAGCGGATGTCGGTTATTTGGTGGGGAGTTGAATGCTGCGTATTCGCCTGGAGCGACAGGACTCGATATGTAGTAAACACAAAGTCAGACGTGAGGACAATCAGGATCAGCTGGACCCAGACGATGGGCTAAGCACTACAGACTGAGCCTTTTATGAAATTCATTTCATTCTAAATATAAGTAGTCCATGGCAAAAAAAATTTTTTGTCCTAAGTCAAATCCTGGAATTTATATAATCACGGGTTCTCTATTTAGGAGAAAAACTGCCAAATCCCTCAGTGTTGGACAAATAATGGCATTTTTAGGAGGAAAGCTTGGGACTTTTCCCTCAAACTAACCCAGCAAACCTTCTCATGACAGCTGGAACCAGTGCAACCCCCCATCAGGACCACACACCTATCCGTGTGAGAGTCCTGCTCCTGTGGTGGCCATGCATTTGTTTGTCAGAAGTGTTAAATTTATTATTAGCTGCTTTGTTAACCTCTCATTTTTGGGCATGACCTATAACCTGCAGGGCTGACCCTGACATGTGGGGTACAGACAGAGGAAATATGTGTGCACCATGTTTAGCCACAACAACAGACTCTCAGAATTACATGTCTGCTGGTTTTATTTGAAAAGTTTAAATAAATCTGGCTTGAGTATGCAGAGCTGTGATCAAATCATTGTTTTGAACATCACAAGGCTTTCCACTCAAGTCAGGGGTCAAGTCAATCCATCCATCCATTTTCATCCACTTATCCGGAGTCGGGTCGCGGGGGCAGTAGCCTAAGGCGAGAGGCCCAGACTTCGCTCTCCCCAGCCACTTGGGCCAGCTCCTCCGGGGGAATCCCAAGGCGTTCCCTGGCCAGGTGAGAGACATATTCCCTCCACCGTGTCCTGGGTCTACCTTTAGGTCTCCTCCCGGTTGGACGTGCCCGGAAAACCTCACCAGGGAGGCGTCCAGGAGGCATCCTGACCAGATGCCCGAGCCACCTCAACTGGCTCCTCTCGATGTGGAGGAGCAGCAGGTCTACTCCGAGCCCCTCCCGAATGACCGAGCTCCTCATCCTGTCTCTAAGGGAGAGCCCAGCCACTCTTCGGCTAAACTCATTTCGGCCGCTTGTATCCGCGATCTCGTTCTTTCGGTCACTACCCAAAGCTCATGACCATAGGTGAGGGTAGGAATGTAGATCGACTGGTAAATCGAGAGCTTCGCCTTCTGGCTCAGCTCTCTCTTCACCACGACAGACCGGTACAACGCCCGCATCACTGCAGATGCAGCACCAATCTGCCTATCGATCTCATGCTCCAGTTTTCCCTCACTCGTGAACAAGACCCCGAGATACTTAAACTCCTCCACTTGGGGCAGGACCTCATCCCTGACCCGGAGAAGGCATTCTACCCTTTTCCGAATCAAGACCATGGTCTCAGATTTAGAGGAGCTGATTCTCATCCCAGCTGCTTCACACTCGGCTCTGAACCGTTCCAGCGAAAGCTGAATTTCACGTTCTCATGAAGCCAACAGGACCACATCATCTGCAAAAAGCAGAGACCTGATTCTCAGGCCACCAAAACGAATGAGAGGGTGCTCGCTGCAGAACTACAAAGGCGGAGCTGCACCATAAATATATTTTTAAAACATTTTCTAAGTGCTTTTTTATATTTTTAAAATTTTTTATAAGTTTTTGTTTTTGTTTTTGTGAAGCGCCTCGTGATTTTTATCTTGAGAGGCGCTATAGAAATTATATTTTCTTCTTCTTCTTCATAAGGGGGAGCTGCACCAGAGCCCATTCACGCAAACTCAGCCTAGCCCACTGACTCCTGTTTTTGTTTTTAACTTTATCGCAAACTAACCTGACCAAGGCCGGATTAACCATATGGGCAACTGGGCAATTGACCAGGGCCCCACGAACTCTAAAGGGCCCAGGCTCAGGGCAGCAAGAGCACCAGTAAAGTACTGTATCTGTAATCTCCCGCTTTATATTAAACTAGGGTGACCGTACATCCTGTTTTCCCCGAACATGTCCACTTTTCACTCTCTGTCCGGGGGAGGGGGTGGGGGAGTGGGGGAGTGGGGTGGGGGGACCAGGGGAGCCGGGAAAAACGTTTTCTAGCTATATTACATCATTCATGGACTCTTGAGCAGAGAGCACAGAGAGCATCTACTCTCTGAGAGTCACGTGACGTCCGGAGCTCTATAGCGATGATCGTTGGTGTTTAGCGATCCTGGCTGCTGCGTCCAGCGCACGGTCCATTCTCAAAGTGGCGCAACCAAAAATCTATAAAGAACACACTATCGTTCATGTCCACAAATGTTCTCTACTTTCGGTCTTATTTGTGCCTGAAGCGCTCTGCTACTGCGGAGCTCATCACCTGTGCTGCGGTGATTTCACCTCACTGACGCAGCATCGAAACGCGCTCTCCGCTTTGCAGTCAGGAGATCCCTTTGATCTGCTCAAAAGTAACTGATGAGGTGAAAAAGTAAGAATCCAGGCAGCAGTTTTTCTGGAGAGTTTAGAGGAGATGCAGGAAGATGAGACAGACAGGACAGGAAAATAGTTTAAAAAAAACAAGAAAACAAAGTAAAATGTAGGTAGATTTATCTCCACTACACGTTTTTACCTGTATAAAACAATAAGTTACACACATGTAAATTTATGCATCTGACACAATTCAGATCACCTTCAAAACTCAGTCACACACCCAGGGCCGATTCAAGACATTTTGGGGGCCAAGGCAAAATGACCCAATTGTTAATGCTATGTTCTATGCTCCAATTAAACGACAAATATAACTTGCTACATGACAAAGCCTGACTATATCCCGAAATGAAAAGGTTTCTTTTAGCAAATATCTGCCCACAGCCGTTCCAACAAAAGCCTGCTACAACAGCAGTTTATGACATTATGTTGGTTCTGGTAGTCCAGTGGTAAGGTTGTTTGTTTTAAGTTTTGCTTTCCCCTCAGCTGATGGTGGTCGACTCTCGGTGGGGTCAGCAACAATCTATTTAGCCAGCTGAAACATTTAATTTGTTTATATTTTAGTTGTAATGTTGATTTTCTGCAAATTATTTATGTCTCTAAAAGTTCTTTGAATTTAGTCGTTCCTAAACAGCATTTTAGTTGAAACTCTGCTCACAAATGGACTCACACTGGCTAAATAAACAAATAAATAAATAAAAAACACACATCAGTCATTATATTTTAAATGGTATACCAATAAATTGTTGTAAACACAGTACTGGCAAGTGTAGCTAGAAAAGAAGAAAAAGGGTTTTAAACTACCTAATACTTCCGCTACTGGGAGGTGAACCTGCGCAAAATTGCATACCAATCAGACTCCATGACCACTTCACCACTACATCTGATAAAAAGCAAGTGGCGTTATATGTAATTGTGCTATCTAGGGTGTCTTTGTACATGGGATGCATGGTTTTTCCGCCGGTGTCTCAGTAGAAGTCGTTTCAGAAATAATTTGTCAGAAAATTCACAGAATATCCAGATTGGAGAACCAAGACCAGACCCGCTTAAGGGGAGGAGAGCAAATTGAAGCTGAGATGGGAGGAAAATGTGTGAATGAGGCCAAAAATGGCTTTGGCGTGTTTCTTATGAGGAAATGACAATATAACATGGTAAAAAGTTCCAAAATTTAGATTTTTAATTATATGGAACCTTTACAAAAACTGTTCAATTAACTTCTCAACTCCGTCCTCAATCTTGCATTTTAGATGATATTAGCTATAACACCCTCTTTGGTTCCAGAATGCTATCAAGTCTGACAACTGGAAGGAATTGGACTGAAGCTTGGTTTATGCTTGACGCATTCACTTTCCGCGTGGTGATGCGGCTCGCGGATGGAACGTGCTTCACAACTCGCAGTGTTTATGGTTCGTGCGGCTTGTCTCTGCGGTGAGCCAATATTCTCCCAAACTGAACGGGGCAGCATGGAGCTCAACGGCAAGCATCCAACACTACACCGTAGTAGAAGTAGAAATTACTGTTTACAACATGGCATTTCAGCATTTTTAACAGCGTTCTCGTCTTTTCCGACAGTGCGAGTTATTTCTCTCCAAGAATTATTAACAACATGTTGATCACGGTGATCTCTGAGAGCTGAATCATACAAATGTCTGTATTTACGAACCTCTGCCGTACTAGTTCTTGCCGGTCCGCCATGTTTTTCCGCGTCCGTCCGTCCGCGTGGTTAGAAATTTTTCGAGGTGCGCGTTGCGGAAATTCTGGGCCGTGCGGAGGCGCGGTGGAGGGGCGTGGTTGTTAAAATGACGCAAAATGACGCAACTTTTCCGCGCGGAGCCGTGCGGACCTCGCAGACGCGTCCAGCATAAACCAACCTTTACTCTGATGGAATGGGCGGGGCTGACTCTGGTGCAGCCCCACCTTCTGGTGCAGCTCTGCCTTTGTGGTTCTGCAGCGAGCACCACTTGAAACGAATGCCCTCCACACCTTGGCTGCGCCTAGAAATCCTGTCCATAAAGGTTATGAACAGAATCGGTGACAAAGGGCAGCCTTGGCAGGGTCCAACTCTCACTGGGAATGAGCCCGACTTACTGTCAGCAATGCGGACCAAGCTCTGACACCGGTCATACAGGGACCTAACAGCCCGTATCAGAGGGCCTGGTACCCATACTCCCGGAGTACCCCCCACAGGGCCCCCCGAGGGACGCGGTCAAACGTCTTCTCCAAATCCACAAAACAGATGTAGACTGGTTGGGCAAATTCCCACACACCCGCCAGGATCCCCCTAAGGGTATAGAGCTGGTCCAGTGTTCCACGGCCAGGACTAAAACCACATTGATCCTCCTGAATCTGAGGTTCAACAATCCGACAGACCCTCCTCTCCACCCCTGAATAGACCTTACCAGGAAGGCTCAGGAGTGTGATCCCCCTGTAGTTGGAACACACCCTGTGGTCCCCCTTTTTAAATAAAGGGACCACCACCCCGGTCTGCCAGTCCAGTGGGACTGCCCCCGATGTCCACACAATATTGCAGAGCCGCGTCAGCCAACATAGCCCCACGACATCCAGAGCCTTAAGGAACTCTGGGTGGATCTCATCCACCCCTGGAGCCTTGCCACAGAGGAGCTTTTCAACCACCTCAGTGACCTCAGCACCAGAGATTTGAGAGCCCAACCCAAAGTCCCCAGACTTTGCTTCCTCACTGGAAGACGTGTCGGTGGGATTGAGGAGGTCTTCGAAATATTCTGCCCACCGATCCACAACGTCCTCAGTAGAGGTCAGCAGCACGCCGTCCCCACTATAGATAGTGTTGGTAGTGCACTGCTTTCCCGCGAGGCGCAGGATGGTGGCCCAGAATCTCCTCAAAGCTGTTCGGAAGTCTTGCTCCGTGGTCTCACCGAACTCCTCCCATGCCCGGGTTTTTGCCTTGGCGACCACCCGTGTCGCGTTCCGCTTGGACTGCCGGTACCTGTCAGCTGCCTCTAGAGTCCCACAGGCCAAAAAGACCTGATAGGACTCTTTCTTCAGCTTGACAGCATCCCTAACCGTCAGTGTCCACCAGCAGGTTCGGGGGTTGCCAGCACGACAGGCACTGAAGATCCTGCGACCACAGCTCCAATTGGCCGCCTCAACAATGGAGGCATGGAACAGGGTCCATTCAGACTCAATGTCCCCCGCCTCCCTGGGAACATTTTGGAAGTTCTGTCGGAGGTCGGAATTGAAGCTCCTTCTGACAGGAGACTCTGCCAAACGTTCCCAGCAGACCCTCGTGATACATTTGGGCCTGCCTGGTCTGACCGGCATCCTCCCCCACCATCTGAGCCAACTCACCACCAGGCAGTGGCCAGTTGACAGCTCTGCCCCTCCCTTCATCCGAGTGTTCAAGACATGCGGCCGCAGGTCAGATGAAACAACAACAAAGTCGATCATCGAGGTGTGGCCTAAGGTTTCCTGGTGCCAAGAGCACACATGGACACCTTTATGTCTGAACATGGTGTTCATTATGGACAATCCATGACTGGCACAGAAGTCCAATAACAAAACACCACTCGAATTCAGATCGGGTGGCCGTTCCTCCAGACCACATCTCTCCAGGTCTCACTGTCGTTGCCCACATGAGTGTTAAAGTCGCCCAGCAGAACGAGGGAGTCACCGGAAGGAGCACTTTCCAGCACCCCCTCCAAGGTCTCCAAAAGGGTGGGTAGTCTGAACTGTAGTTTGGTGCATAAGCACAAACCACAGTCAGAACCCGTCCCTTTACACGTAGGCAGAGGAAGGCTACCCCCTCATTCACTGGGGTAAACCCCAACGTACAGGCACCAAGATGGGGGGGTAACTAGTATGCCCACCCCTGCTCGGTGCCTCTCAGTGGGAGCAACTCCAGAGTGGTAGAAAGTCCAACCCCTCTCAAGGAAACTGGTTCCAGAGCCAGAGCCATGTGTTGAGGTGAGTCCGACTATATCCAGTCGGAACCTCTCAACCTCACACACCAACTCAGGCTCCTTCCCCCACCAAAGAGGCGAAATTCCATGTGCCAAGAGCCAGCTTCTGTAGCCAAGGATCAGACCGCAAAGGTTCCCGCTCTTGACCACCACCCGTCACACACTGCACCCAACCCCTTTGGTCCTCCCACGAGTGATGAGCCCATGGGAAGGGGGACCCACGTTTCCTCTTTGGGCTGTGCCCGGCCGAGTTCCATGGGTGAAAGCCCGGCCACCAGACACTCGCCAACGTGCCCCACCTCCAGGCCTGGCTCCAGAGGGGGGCCCTGGTGACCCACGTCCGGGCGAGGGAACACGGTTTCCATTTATATAATTCGTCATAAGAGGTCTTCGGGCTGCTCTTTGTCTGATCCCTCATCTAGGACCTGTTTGCCATGGGTGACCCTACCAGAGGCAGAACGCCTCAGACAACTTAGCTCCTAGGATCATTGAGACACTCAAACCCCTCCACCATGGTAAGGTGGCAGAATTCCCGAGTCCTTAAGAAGTCATTTGACCAAACATGTCATTTAAAGGTGTGGAACACTGAAGAATCATTTTATTATGATTATTTCTGATTATAATTGGTCACTCTGAGATTTTCATGCAGGCTGAACATGAAAATAGTCTCCTACACCTATCTCCTGCATTAGCTTCTGATAGAAAATTGACGGTGAAATTCTAGGATTAGAAAATCCTGACAGATCTACATCACACTGTCACTTAACATTCATGGACTCACCCATCTCTGCTCACCACAGGGAAGGCCATCTCAAACAGCAAAAGCTAACCACTAGCATTAGCAACTCCACCACACAGCAGAACTCCTTCAGGCTTTGCTGTAGCTGTTATCCAATCCGAGGAGAGATATCTAAATATCAGGAAATAAGACTCCAAATCATTTTGTCTGAAGCTCAATTCTGATGTGGTTCACTTCTAGTTCCAAACAATGGTGCACCCGAGCTTTTTTCCCCAGATTTTGACTTGCAAGGCATTTATTCCTACTAAAGACCACTGCATAAATGACTGATCCACACCTTTAATTAAAGACTTGTAACAGTCGTCTTTAAAGCCATACTTTTTGTAGGAAAGGAAAAGTGCTGGTGCTGTGTTACACTGTAAACATTAACCTGATAATTTTTTTTAAATGTTTTTCTGTCTGATTGTCTTTCGGCTCAGGCTCAAAACACTGACACTGGACCGCACACAGTAATCAGCAGAGATCATTCAATTTCAATGAAGGGAGTTACTGTGATGTAAGGTTACCATGAATCTGCGGTGCTAGCTCTCAGCCTCATGATTTATAGAACAAGATAGAAAATTGACTTAGCCTTTAAGCTAACATTAAATAGCCCTATAGCCTCAACTTATTATTTTTTTGTTCATTCAAAGTTTTTTGCTTGTTTGTGATTTGGTTCCTGTTGAGCTATGCAAATAGTTGAATGACCCTACATATCATCTCACTTCAACTGGCGCTCAGTTACTTCCATCAAATATGTCATAAGGGGGTGGTGTGAGGTGTCTATCTGTGGGCGTGGCATACCTGACTGACCACACCCACCACTGCTGAATGATCACTGGAAGAGCAAATTCCAGGTGTGTGATAACTGGTAACCTCCTCATTTTAGTTGGCCGATTTAATTGCCTCTTTCATCCAACAGGTGAGTCAACAGTGGACAATGCACCAAATGCAATCAAACATTTTCATGTCAAAAAGCTCAGGACAAATGGAAGTGATGAGTCACTGGTAAGTAAGTCTGAGTCGAGGTTCATGTTTTTAGTGATCCTATCAAGTTAAATGTGTGAGTCATGTGGAGGCTTTTGGTCTGTTTGGAGTGTGATGATTAAATCATACATTATACATTAAAGGTATAGTGGAGGATGTTTCTGAATTTCAGGAAAGAACAACACTCTCCTTGTTTTGGAAAAACAAATGCGCATAAGAAAGAAAGCCCAGTTATCCTCATTACAAGTAGCTGCTGGCCTTGCAGCCAACTTCTTCTTCTAGCAGTAATCTGAAATTAATTACTCCAAACAGCATGCCAAACTTTAGCTTACGTGTCGAGCAGAAAAACAAGGACAGAGGTGTCTGTAGGGAGCCCAACCTTCATTTTGCACAGGAAATGAAAACTACCCGGCAACGTACGACGACAGCCTTGCGTGAATGCTTCACCAGAATGATTGACAGTTAAGCGGACCAATGGTTCAGATGATCCACCCGGAAGAAAAAGACCCTTTGCTATACCTTTAACTCAACAGGAAAACCTAACACAACTAAGTGAGCTCCCCCTGGTGGTTGGTTGCAGAGCATCATTTAAGTCTGTTAATCTAAAGAAGATAAAAATAATAAATGTACTAATTTAAAAATAAAGATCTCAAATCATTTTATTCATGGGTTGAATTTTCTTGATCCCATACTTCTTCAATGAATCTTTACAGCAATCCTCATACTAAGCAAGCATGCGGCGACAGTGGAGAGGAAAACTCTGTTGTGAGTGTGGTCCTTCGCAACATGAGTCGCGCTACCTTAATGAGATGAAAAGGGAATTACATGAGGTTAAATTCCGACTCACTGGGGACTGAGAATCACCTCATCACAAGAGCGCAGACTCTAATCACAAAAATACAATGTGTCATGCTTTTAAATGGGTTTGACTTACTTTACAGGCAAAGAAGCCATGTCTAGTGATTATGTATGTCTGTGGTTCACACCAGTGTGTATAGTGCATGAGGGTGGAAATCTTGCTATCTGCTTGTTGGGATCCATGTGGATGAAGCAGACGCATGAATCCATTGTGAGTCATAAAACAAGCTTCATTTCCACCCAGACTGATCAAAGGTCAGACACCACTTGTCCTGTCTTCATTTATTAGGAAAAATCTGCTTAAATGGTTTTACTACATTTGCTCACTAATCTAATGTGCAAAGGCAATAAACTCATCTGTGAAACTAGTACAGTTCAGTGGTGACCTACACTGTTTTTATCCCTCTGGTTCTTCTTCTGTGACTTTAACAACATGTGCTAATTTGTACCTATTAAGGGACACTTGTGTGGTAATTCGGAACTAATGAAATGCACGCTTGAAATGAACGTTTATTTATACCAGAAGACAAATGGGACCCAGCTAATTGTTGTTAAAACGGTTCCACGCTGTGTTATTTCTCCAAATATAATGTCTTGATTATTAAAAGTCATAATAATCACCAAACCGTTTGCAGGTTTATTGCAGAAATAAATCTGATTTGTGTTGGTTTCATCCCAGTGGCTCTTGCAACAATAATGGTTATACAACCCTTTCTAAAACCACTGAAAATAACCAAGTTCAAAATGTGTTAGTGAATGTTGTGAAAGTGGGAAATTACCCAGGAGAACCTAATCCCTGAGGTTGACTGCGATGTGAACCACGTCTATGAGAAACATTAGATGTGTCACTTGGTGACCACTAATTGAATTTCACAGAAAGGGGCATTTGTACTGACTCTCAAATCATAAGAAAACTCGATGCAACTCGCCGGGAGGAGAGCTGACAAAGTTCATCGACAAACTACTGATGTCTGGGTGGGCGCCAGCGCTGAATTGGGATCAGATCCACTGGAGAGATGGCTAAAGTTCCAGTGACAAGACAAACTGTGTTGATGGATTTTCTTTTCCTTGTGTGCCAACCCCTGCATGCACTCTGGCCCATTATAAATCAATTACAGACATTCAAAGTGACTTTGACTTACATCCAATCCTTCCTCGATGATCAACAGCAGATAGAAATAAAGTGAACATGTGTATGTGCGTGCTTGTGCAACCCCACCCCCACTCTTAATGCAGTTAACTTTAAACAAACCTGTGCAGTCTGTTTTTAAAATGAATGCTCTTTTTTGACCCTTTATTGAAGAAAAAGGGGGAAAACTACTCTAGCTGCTAAGTTGAGATAGAATAATTATTTCAGAGGTTATCAAGCACTGAATAGCATCATTTAGATACTGCACCTTTATGGAAATGTCAGACTATGGAGCTGGAGCAAAGGTGCCATGAGGACGGAAGTTAATCATGAGTAATTATGGAGACAGATGTGCTGATTATTAATTAATTTGAGCATAAGACAGCACATTCAATTTGCAGACGAGGAGTAAAAAAAAGTACAACTCTGCACCAGCCCAAATCTTCTAAAGCATCGTAGTCCGTCTACTCATTGTTGATGTAGAAATACGCAGCGCTGCTGAGATGCTTGTTGTTTTTGGCCACATTGGAAGAACTCTATCCCAGGAATTTTGTGCATCTCAAACCTTTAGCCCACATTTCTTCTGAGGGATACACACACACACACACGCACGCATGCACGCACACACACACACACACACACACACACACACACACACACACACACACACACACACACACACACACATATAGTCACACTGATCTGGGAATCTTAAGAAGTCAAACCACATACCCGAGGTCCCTGGTCACCTTGATCCCCCTGCAGATGGAAAGGAAAAAAAAAAACAGAATTGAACTCTTTTGCTTCACCAGAACAGAACACACCAAGACTCACGGCTAGAGCACTCAGCCATAATTCAGAACTAACTGATAAAGTAAAATAATACAGGAACCCTCAGCTATTCCTTGCGGTTGAAAGTAAAATCACTTATGATAACATGGAATGACATGAATTGGGTATTGGAGAAGGAGAACGAGAGAGCAGCGGTGTGAGGTTTGTTGGGTTTGGTGAGGAGGGGGTGGGAGGACCAGATTCATGCCAGATTTTATGCCCCAGAGATCTTTGGCTTTCTGCCGCTTTTTTTTAGGAGAGTACGATGAAGAAGAGACCGAGCTAAGCTCTGATGGTTCAAACATTTGGATTTCATATCAATCTCCATGTAAAAGACGGAGGTTTCATTGCTTTACTGCAAACTCCAAACAAAAGAACGGCTTTGTTTGAAGTAGATGAAGGATGATCGAATGTTAGAAAGTGAATTTTAACCTTAATCTGTCTAAATTACAATAAGTGAACATCCTCAAACTATCTCATTTGTTAGACTGACTGGGTCACCATTAGGTGAGACAGGCTGAACAAATTATACCACTTTTGAATCAAATACACTTCCTTGGCATGCCGTTGCAATCTCAAATTAAACACCTCTTGGAATTTTTGCATTTGTTTTTCATTGGGCCAAATCCAAAGGGAAAACAGTTGTGAATGGCCACACTCACGGCTGCTTTATTCGTCTTGGGTGGTGCATCAAGTTGTTTTTAATTTTATTGAACTGTTGACTGATTGGGTTTATACGAAGAGCATAAATGTGGCTTTAGTCAATAAAGCAATAAAGCTATTTGTGGATTGTAACAGATGAGCGGGGTTTTGTGCTCTACATTCGTGGCCATAAGTATTAAGAATGATTCCATCATTGATTTTCACAAAATATGCAGCTTCTGTGTTTTTAGATCTTTTTCTTGGACATTTCTACGATTGACTGAAATATAAAAACGTAAAATTTTTAAGGATCTTCTTGACAATTATGTTAAGTTTTCTTCAGAGTTATTTTTTGTAGTGTTAGTCTTTCTTTTTCAAGACCTCCATAGGAGGGAAATGATTATTATTTATTATATTATTATGGCCCAAACAAATTCTTGCTATCTGAATCTGACTCCCTGGTAGCCTTGAGCGGCAAACAACAAACCCCCACGAAGGAATGCAGACAGATGCTGTGAAAACCCGATCTGACCCCCCCACCCCCCGCCTTCGGATTGGTGGACTTCAGCCTGGCGAGGTCATCAATCTGCAGAAGTCAATGTGCTCTTCGCTTCTCCCAAGATCTCCCTCCCACCTGTGACTGTACAGTAGATGAGTGCCGTAGATGACTGCTCTCGCTGGGGGAAACAGGATCCCAGCCCCCCCCCCCACCCCCCCACCCCCCGCCTTCCTATTGGAGTCTCATGTTATGTTGTGTTGTCTGAAGTCTGTTGCATATCTGTTGAGGTGTTTTTTTGCAGAGCAAAGCTGCCCTCCTGGTGGGAGGGTAACTCTGAAGTGCCTTTTTTTCCCTCCACCTGATCCAACCCTCATGTAACCCTCTTATCTCTATTAAGGTAGTGCGACTCGGGTTGCGAATGACCACAGTCACCAATTCTTGTCATGTGTCTTGCCCATGTATGTCTGATCTCTGAATTGTGTGTACTGAAACTCTAATTTCCCCCTGGGATTAATAAAGTATTGATTGATTGATTCACACTGATATACTGTCAATCAACTTCTGGACTGAATCCTGACTAATGCAGCCCAATCCTTATAATTGATGCGTGGTGTTTGTTAGACTTTGTTGGTCTTTCTTTGTCCACCTGTCTCTTGAGGATTGACTACAATCTCTCAATGGGGTTAAAGTTTGGGGAGTTTCTTCACCACTGAACCAAGCTACTTAGTTCTGACTTTTACTTTATGACACAATCCTCCACTGAAAATGCATTGTTAATCACCAATCTGCTCTTGGGTGGAGTTCCTCTTGGATGATGTTTAGGTACCATTCTCTCTTAATGAAGTAAGTCCAGTCCCTTGGCTGAGAAGCAGCCCCACACTTAACTGGTCTTAAGATGCTTTACAGTTCATAAGACTGGTGAGAGTGCTTTCTTTGAGTTATCCAGACAGTCCTTTTCCAAGATGCCCCAAACAATCATAAAAGAGATTCATCAATGAACATGACGTTTCCTCAGTCCTCAGCAGTCCAATCCCTGGACCCTGATGTTCTTCTTGGACAGAAGTGGCTTCTTTGCTGAACTTCTAGACCACAGGACATCTTATAAAAGTCTCCTCCTCACTGAACTACAGATGCTTTTACACCTGCCTGCTGTCATTCCTGAACAAGCCCTGCACTGGTGGTGCCCCACTCCCACCGCTGAGTCCATTTTTAGAAGACAGTTTTGGTGCTGCTTGTCCTAATGTCTTCTCCACAACAATAAGACTTTTAAAAGTAATGTTTTAAAGTTATCTTGCAATGGTGCAAACTCACTAGCAATATATTCATCACCTGTGAATATATTTCAGTGAAATGCAAAGGTGACTGCACGTACTCTTGCAAGTATCTTGCAACAATGGGAACCAAACCTTTCATAAAATTTGCTCAGTCTGTTATTCTAACTCAATCAGCCTGACACACTTAGCTTCTATCAGTGTGTTTACATGTGCATCTAAGTCAATCTAAGTAATACATGGGAGCCTTTATCCTAGTTTACGTGTACTTTAGAAAACCGAATGGCTAAATTAAGTTTGTTCCACTCCGGTACAGTAGGTGGCGACATACTCCCTTTTGTGTCGGCATTCTTCCGGTTAGAGCATTGCAATACAGAGAGTAAACAAACGCTGGTAGAACAATGACCGAAGAATGGATAGCACCAACACTGCAGCACAGCTCACTTGGTACCTACTGTAATGTTTGATAGTGTTACATGTATTACTTTGTGGTGATGATATTGTCAGATGATTGCTTCCGTGGTCTCGTCACTTCTGGTCGTTACTGGTATCAGCTCGACTGAGCCATTTACATACTGGTGCTGTCGGATTGCTACTGCATTATCGGGGTACTTCAGCCAGATTAAACCAGTTTGCCTTCAACCAGACTAACACGTTTACATGCATTTAAATAAACTAATGTCACTGTTTAGGGCAATAGCTTGGTTTTCTGATGTGTGGCTTTGCTTAACATAGCCCTCTCCTGTGTTACCCAGAGGATCACTGAAATATCAGCAGGTGCCTTTATGTGCTCCAGGGATTACTTTGACACAAATTGTCGTTAACATTCTATTGAAATGCCAATCATTACAACTGAGGCAGAAAAATTAGTGAAAAATAATTGTGTCATTCTCCAAACCTCTGGCCACAGCTTTGTCTAAAGCAGCACAATGTAAACAAAAGAAAAAGACGTCACTGTTGATTTATGACGTTGATCAGTGACAACAACTAGCATAATTCTGCGTCCCACATTACAAGAAATAATCAGTTACCAAAGAGGCCAATTTGGCCCAGATGACAAAATCATCTACTTGTGTCTGACTTTGAGCTTCGGTTAGAACTCTCACGCCATTTCCTTCTATTTCAGCGTAATCATCCTGTCACTTTGGGTCATTACCAAAGTATAAATCACTTTACATTATATCATTTGTATTTATATGTATTTAACTTTTACCAGTAACAGATCCCTGATACAGAAACTGGTTTCATACTGAATGAATTTGAGGACTTTACTATCTTCGGTGTGATTCCACAGGCATGCACTTTGCCCCTGGTCCTTCAGAACCAGTGTGGTTATGTTGCATTCTCCACTGCTGTTTTATAGAGCACTGCTCAGTGAGGCATTTATGGGTTTGACTTGGGCGATGTGGCTTTCAACACGCTCTGCTGTGGATTTATGAATTCCAGAAGAATTTCAGCATTCACACTTGAGGTCAGAATGAGTTGATTTCAAAATAAAGTAGCAAATAAATTTCAAATCACATTTTGTTTGGAAAGAAAAATTCTGTGGAAAAAGAAACAATGTTTTATTGTCTTGACTAGCAATGGTGTAAGTGGGCCTGAAATAAGAAAATAAAAATGTCATCTTTAGTCAAAAGTCTGATTTAAACACCTAAAAGAATGACGCATATGGTACAGGAGGAGCCACACACAAGGGCAGCTCAGTTTGAATCTGTTGAAGCAGCTTGCAAGTTTTGAAGAGCTAAATCTTTGTTTCTTTTCCAATGTTTTGTCTCGTTTATGCCATATAAATTATTTTTACACAGTAAAACACTAAAGTCCATGTGAGAATAAGTGGGCTTCCAGAACCAAATGGAGCGTTAAAGACCGAGTTCACTGAGAAACTCTTTTTACTTACTATTTTTGAAAATGGTCAGTTATTCTGAGTTCAACATGCAGGCTTAGTTCAGAAAATCCTGACAGATCTACGTCATACTGTCGCTTAACATTCATGGACTCACCCATCTTGACTCATGACGAGGGAAGGCTGTTGTTGGTTTAGCGTCCAGGAATCAGCAGAGAACGTCTCTGCTAGTAGAAGCTAACCGTAAGCAACTCCACAACACGACAGAACTCCTTCAGGCTTGTGTTATTTGTGGAATGGCTGATCTTCCAACATTTCTTCATCACTTCCATCCCAAGCATGGCTTTGTTTGGATACCAGAAGATCTATTCAGGATAAGCAGTGAGCTTATGTCAGCTTGTACAGCCACCTTGCTGAACCAAGAAAAGTTCAGGGGCAAGAAAATTTGCTTCTAAAGAGGATAGCTCCAAATTGTGCCCAGCTATGGACCGGCTGGCACAATTTCTCCCCATGAACACTGCGTTTGAGTGAGTCCTCACTCAGTTTGCTTGCTGCCTTCCCAGTAGTCCACAGCTTTACTGGTGGCTTGCCTTCAGTCCTCAAAACATGCATCTACCAATCTCCTATGGAAAAAATATAACCCGAGACAAAAGTCTACTCAAAAAAGGAGTGGCCACTACATCACTATGGCATTTTGAAAGGTCACACTCATATATATTTGTATATTTTACATATATTTTAACACACTTGCAGTGGTCTCTAGTAGGAATAAATGCCTTGTGAGTAGTGTTCTGGGGAAAAACAGCCCTGGCGCACCTGTTTGAGGGCGTAGAAGCCAGCTGCAGGAGAAAAGAGCTTCAGACGACAGGATTTGGATTCTTATTTGCTGATATTTGCACATCTCACTTCTGATTAGCGGACAGCGGTACAACTCTAACACTGACTTTGAAACGTTGATGTTTTAAGACAAGCCTGAAGGAGATCTGCTATGTGGTGGAGTTGCTAATGTTAATGGTTAGCTTCTGCTAGTCGACTTGAGACATTCTCTGCTGTTTCCTGGATGCTAAACCAACAACAGCCTTCCCCATCGTGACTCAAGATGGGTGAGTCCATGAATGTTAGGTGACAGTGTGATGTAGATCTGTCAGGATTTTCTAGTCCTAGAGATTCATCATCTATTTTCCATATTTCTATATTCAGAAGCTAATGCCGGAGGTAGGTGTATGAGACCAGCAGCCTGCATTAAAAACTCAGAGTGAACGATGATTTTCAAGAGTAATAAATAAAAATGCTTTCTGAGAGAACCGGCTTTTTAATATAAAATTAAAATCTCTCAGATATCAAAGTTGTTTGTATTTACATTATTAATGAATATTTTGATATCTTACCTAACCTTTAAAAGTCCAGTATCAAGGACTTGGTGTAAAAACAGCATTAGTTTAGTTGTGTGAATGCTGCTCCGACTAAACGGATTCATTCAAACTGCTTCCCCCCGTTTCAGCTTAAAGATAATTAGCTGTTGGTGCAAATTCAGCACGATTCTCTCTTCACAGAGCTCAACTCGTGAGCAAGCAAATAGTCAGCTTGTAAGCCACTGATGTAAAACTCTGATCTACATATCTATCATCCCTATAAGAATAGATAAAAACAAAGATTGTTCTCACCTTTTCACCTTTTATACCAGGGGGGCCCTATAAGGAGACACAAGAAAAAACAGTTTAAATAGCAGCGATGAAGAAAAAATTATGTTTTTAAGATCTTCTTGGCTTCATAACAATCACGTTAACCAAGAAACAAAAGGAGCTACTGAGCACGATCTGAACGTCATGAACTTAGCGAGAAGGAACTATGAGTACAATCTGACATCTCTGTCGGGATCTGATTATAATCCTGTGTCACCGACTGGCAAACAGTGCCTTATGCACTGAAGACAGCAGGGCTTATGAAAACACACAATTAAAATATAAAACAGACCCAAATCAAGTCCATGTTTACTTAGAGGATCACATCCAGCAATCGCTAACCGAGTACTGGCAGGCACGTTGCGAAATATGCCGTGAACAGGAGGAATACTGCCTCCTTTCATTGCACACAGCAGTTTCCGTGCAACAGCTTTTGCTTCCAGCTTGTCAGTCAGCAGGCGGCGGCTCCGGGCTGGCCTCTGCAAACGACCAGGCAGACGATCTGACAGTGAGGTGTGCATCCCTACGAACGTGTGTTCAAAACAAACCAGTACCCCTAACGTTCCGGTTGAAAGGTGAAGCCCACTTTGGGATCTTTTGTTTGCTCTGATTTTAGACTGTTGGGAGAAAATAAAACTGCTGAGTTTGTGTATTCCTTCTGAAACAGAGACGTGCTGTAATTACCTGACCAAGAGTTAGCCGGTCATGGGCATGAGAGTGGTTATGAATCCCTAAAAAAGGTATAAAGTTTTATTTTTTAATGCAAGGGTTACACTTTCTGCCTAACTGACATGATTCCAACGATGGACCACATTAGTATAATTCCTGTGTTTGGATTATATTCCTTGGAGTCCACTGTATGAACCGGTGACCCAGAATTGTAGGCTTATTCATACAGACAGCCTGCAACAGCGCTGGCACACACACTTGCACAGTTAAACACTAAAACGGTTCAGTAATATTCCTCTGCCAGTTTCTACCACTCAGATGAAGGGAAATGCATTCATAACCAGGTTTCTGCCTGCTCGCTGCAACTGGACTTATGCTTCAATGCTTAGTTAATCATCTGTAGCATTTTTGCTTCGATACCAAAGTGAATGCATTCCCAGCTCGAGCCACCTCAGGTCTTTTTTTTTTGCCTTGGTCATGAGGTTGTGAACCTGCACAGCTAACTTTAAAAAGGGGAGAAATCAAGAAGAGGCACCGACCCGCGTTAAAAAGCTGAGGCACAAGGTCGGTGGGAAATGCAGCTTTTAAAGGCAGACGCACTCAAGGAGGTGGTCCCGATGCTTGGTACTTAACCAACAATACAAAGTGCAACAACAACCTTGTAAACACAAAATGCGTTATTGTAAAAACAATGTTTCCGAATGTGGTTTTTCTGGGCAGGAAAAGCAGAATGTTGAAATAAAACGTAACATTTATTGTGATGTAAAGGCATTCCAGAGAGGGTGAATAAGTTTCCAGTGTGGTTCTCTAAATGGTTTATGTTGTGCATGGGAACTGGCCTTGAACAATGGGAGGCTATAGGCAAACCTGTAAACAGCTACAACAAAGAAATACATAAATATCACCACTGAGGCTCTTAGTGTCAGTCTGCCCTGTTTGGCATTGTACGGTGATTTTGGCACCCTGGACAATAAAACTAAAGAATGGGCAGCACAGCTTATGCAGAAGCAAACATTGCATTACAATGATGAAAACTTGGAATAAATAAAAGCTAAAAAACGATAAATGCAGCAAAGTAAAGCTTGTCATCTAATTTACATAGTCGGTCCAGAGCAAAGGTACAAAGGACTTCGCGGTTTTCTTGCAAATATTTTGCTTCCCTTTCAAAGAGCTCTCTCAGTGTAAACAGAAATGTGTGAAGGATCAAGTGTTTAGTTGAATCATAATTCATAACTTCTTGTTTAAATTGTTGAAAGAGTACTCGCACGTCAGATCATTTAACTTTGTGAAGCGCATTATCAAAGGTTAGCATATCGGCAGAAAACAGTAACATGACCGTAACTTCTACTTTACCACGCAAATGTAGTTTGAATGAAACTGCTGTGCTTGTGAACCAATATAACCCCATCCCACCGAGAGCCAAGAAATACCAAATGAATACCGTTAGGGGAGACCAGGAATGATTGTAACACTCAGTTTGACCAATCAGAAGAGAGCTATGATGATGTGATTGACCACAATGTCTGCTCATGGTTTGCCTTCTGCAAGTCTGTGCTGTTAAACTATAGACAGATGTATAAATTAGACATTTTATGACACCTAACTCTACATGGCCAGTATCGGGGACAAAATAATCTTCATTGGGGTATAAAATAGTAAATTGTTTGTATTTATACAGCACCCTCTGGAGTCCCCCCCCCCCCCCCCCCCAAGGCACTTTACAGCACAACCAGTTATACACATGCACACACACTATGAACTACAATGTAGCCACAGCTGCCCTGGGATGCACTGATAAAGGAGAGCTGCCAAGCACAGGAGCTGCCAGTCCCTCTGACCTCCAACAGCACGCAAGGAGGGTAAAGTGTCTTGCCCATACTCACAACAACTGCCAGCAGGAGTCTGGGTTAAAACCTGCAACCCACCAATTACAGGGTAAATCCCTAGCCCTTGAGACACCATCTCAAATACCAACAAAACTACGTAATTCCAGTTCATTATGCTATAAATGCTAAAAATGTCCAAATATAAAACATTTCTAAATATGATTTCCTTTACAAACAATTTTAAATAAGGTGTTTTAGTTCTGCAGCTAGCTTGCTCTGAAATGATACGATTGTAAAATGAATAAAACTGCAGCAAATTAGAGATGTTAGGAGTTCAATTCATCCTCCTTATTTTCTTGGCAAATTAAGTGTTTTTTTTTTTTTGAGAACCTGCTCCTTATACGCGTCATCATTCGTACATGACTTGATGGGATGACGTCTACTGGAGCTTCGCCTGTGGGTACACAGAAAGTCTTTAATAGAGTCTATTAAACAGCTCTCATGGAAAGACGATTTCAAAGGATCCAACAGTACTAAAGTTAAAATTCATTGGGAGTCTTCTTGTCTTTGCTTTTGCTTTGTGGTTTCCATTTTCCCTCAGAAGGCTGTCTTATCAGCACCTGTGTATACTTTCACATCTTTTTATCATTTGAGTGTTGACTTGTTGTCGTGAGCAGGCCTCCAGCAGATGCTCCACAGCACAGAGAGCTGCTTCTGTTTAATCACCGTGTATTACCTCCTCACACTGTTTATCCTCTGTACAGCCGCTTTAACGTGCATGGTAACATGATATAATGCATTCAGCCCAGAGATTATAGGCTAATAAGATGCTTAAATTATAACATTTCTGTTTTTGGTGACAATGGAGATGTCATAGTTTGCTTTTCTTTTGTTTGTGTCATGGTTTTCAGCAGACTCTTACGCGGTACTTTCTGCTGAGTTAGCCACCCACCTGAGCCACACCTGGTTGTCTCCTGGTCTCATGTGCACTGCACTACAAAAGCTCCCATCAAGACTGTGTCAAATGACTGTTTCTCTGTTCAGACTCTAAAAAAGAGACCTTACTCCTCTTGACCAGAGCTATCCTCCTGTAAAACACTATGAGTTAGTCGTCACCTGTTTTCTTTCCCAATAAACTTTATAATTCAGGAGTGTGTCACAGGGTCAGTCAGTGTTTGTACAGAAAAACATAAGGGTGTGTTGGATAAAGCATCAAGAAGCTTAATTTCTTGAGTTAGTCAGGAGGAAACTAAATGTTTACTGACGTTAAAGAAATGGTGAAAAAAAAACACTTTTTGATGCCCCCCCCCCCCCCCCCCCACTGGAAAACAAAAGTTATTTATTTTCCCGTGTGGTTTTATTTTTGTCTGAAAAGTATTCCAGGAACCACTGGACAAATTTCAATGCAACTCTCAGACAGATATTTATTGCTTGTTCGTTTACAACTGATTAGCGTCTGGATCCAACCAAATTCAACATGGCCGCCAAACCTCACTGACATTAGCCACTACAGTACAAAAATGCCAAGTCAGTACATTTTCTAGACACTGGGCTAACATTTGGTATGGTGGCAGGTGACAGACTTTCGCAACACATTCTGCAAAATCTTGGGATTTCACAACATTGTGGCGTGGAGTTATTTTTATTAGAACTGACAACAATGACAGTTAACAAAAGGCCTTTTTCTCGTCATTAGCGGGTCCTTCATAACGTTGCTTTTCAGTACAACACCAGAAAACTCTAAAGAATGTTAGAGTATTATGCTAATGTTTACATTAATGTTTACATGAATAGTTTTGTAGGGAAAATGGTTTTGCCTTATTGTTACAGTCTCGAAATGCATGCACATGAATGTTAATTATTATATTTTGATGGCAAAACAAATAAAATCAACCAACCAACTCCATTCTTTTACAATATTTATTCATAAATTGTTCATCAACTGCTTCATTTTAAAAAATTGTGCTAACCTGTATTGGTATACTTCCATATACTTAAAAAAAACAGAAAAAACAGTAACGTTGTTTCTGGGTTGTTGTCTCACAGCACAAATACCCCAAGTTTCTTAGCAGGGAGTCCATAAACATTCATGTTTGCTCTACTGGTGAAACTAAACTCCTTGTTGAAACTATTGTGCACGGTTGTTTGTCGTGTGTGTCTGCTGGCACTGAGATGGACTGACCACCTGTCCGTCTCATTGTACCTCTACTGGGAAATCTTCCATCTACCATAAAAACCAAGTACAAATTACAGTCTGGGAAGTTTAAAAATGGGAAAACTTGTCTCAGACTTCCTATGCTAGCTGATTTCGAACAGAACATCCGGCATTTATGATATTGTCAAGGTTATTACACACCACTGGAAAGGGATTAATATTTTTTTCTGGACACAAGTGCAGAGTGCTTGAAGCCAAAACCGTGACCACGATCTCCCTGAAAAGCCTGAACGAGCTCTCGGTATGAGAACAAGGAAACCTCTGGCACCTTTTGAACAGAGTGGAGGAGAAGAATGAAAAGGTTTGTGGGAAAAATATGCAAAAGGCAAAGAAAGTGAGGGCCAAAGCCACGAACAAACTGTCCTACAAATCTGACCATGTCACTTACATCAGTTCATATTAAAAGGAAAGAATAACTGATGCTCAATGAAAGGACTCTGGCACTCCGATGTACATCTTACGTGACTCCTGCAACACTAGTCAGACTGTAATAACAGTTAAATACTGGTCTCAGTGCTGCCAGTGTTTCACTGGTGCTTCTGAGTGAACTATTGTCTTTTATTTGACATTATATCACTGTATTTAGCTTCACCACAGAAAAATAACAGCTAGCTTCTAATTATTTTAGCAGAACAGGTTTTTGTTCATTTAAAAAGAAGGCAACAGTCCAGAAAGGAAAGCCCAGAGCCGGTCATTACCCATGGTTTAAAGCTGCTAATGCTATGTGGGTTCTGTTGACTTGCGTTGTTATAAAAGAGCAAGAACAAGCAAGTGTGTGTTCAGCAGGTTGTGATCCAACAATGAAAGCTATGGATTTATCCGGCATTCATTGAAATTTTGTATATTTCCAGTATATATGGAATGTAAAAGCTTTTATATTCTTCTCTTGTGTTTCTTTAACAAGGACGTTAGCAATAGCTTGGGCTAGCATTAGCTGAAAGCTCTGGCTGGCAACTCATGCTTGCATTTTTTACGGTTACATTCATCAATGTTTTTACACTGAGGTGGGCTGGGACATGCTAATTTAATGGTGTGTGTCTACGCTTATGACGTGTTAAACCGGCTTCTCAGAGCGAACCATTTCTCCATAGCCATTACATTATTACTTTACTAATTTATAACGGAAAGAAGGTCAAAGACAAAGAAAACCTTTTGATATGTTACATTAGACATCCCAAGCTGCTTTAATTGAACAACAATAATGTAAATGTTGTTTTTAATTCTATGGTCACTTTAAATTCCCTCCAAACCATCCTTGCTGTAGTAATTTTATCAGTAGACACCAGATGTCTTAGTTGGGTTTAGGGGAATGTTAGCTTGGATTTACAAACACTTTTTTCCTGACAGTGTCTTTTAAAATGTGATGAGTTGTTATTATAAACTAGCCTGGCAAGCCAGACTAAATAAATATATGATTCAGTCTGGCAACGCTCCATTAACGGCTCTCGGTCGTGGGGCGGGTTCTACCGCTGTCTTTCAAATGATCGCCGCATGCTACTGGACAACGAATAGCGTGACGTACTCACCACAACGGATGTCCATAAACGAGGCAGTTCGCAACTGAAGAAGGTGAAAATACATCCTTTTTTTTTTAATGAAAAAAATTAAATGCATCTATCTGCTCCTGATTCTAATAAAGCCCAAGTCCAAATAGTCCAAAACTGATGTAAAAGCCATTTCAAACTAGCTGTCGCCATCTTGTTCCACTCTGTTGCATCATCCCGCCCACCAGACGAATAGAGGGCCTTGATTGGCCCACAAAGCAGATAAAGCGCTGTGATTGGTCCACAAAGCAGATAGAGCACTGTGATTGGCCCACATTGGTGGGTCAATCACATCTCTCTATAGGCTTGAAACCCCTATAGAGAGCTGTGATTGGCCAGCCACAATGCTGCTAGGGGCTGTGGAGGTTCCAACGGAGCGTTCCTAGACTAGACTAGAGAGCTCATTTTAAACTTCTCTGCTACAGAAACATTAGAATGGTACTAATTAGTGGTGCCACAAATGCAAAACACTAGCATTTGATTCCAGACAGGTGGATTAGTGTTGTTCATACTTTTTTTCTAGAGCTATCATTCTACTACCCACCTGTAGCTGAGTACTGATAAAACAATGGTAGAAAACATTCAAGCATTTTCCTTTAAAATGATTTTGTGTTTGTGCTCAAGATGTTTGTGACCAGCAACTTTATTCTTGATGCTACATGATTCCAGGAACCACTTAGAACAAATTACAAGTTGCAAAACACCCCATTTCTGTCCGCCTAATTCAAAAGTCTCTCACATTCCTCTCCTTCTATAATGTACTGGGGGGGGGGGGGGGGGGGGGGGGGAAGAATCACGATGGATTGAAGCTTGACAGCGCTTGCCTGACTTTACAACACAAAGAGAGGGCCTGGCTGGTGTCCACAGCTTTAGCTGTTGTTGACATGAGCAAAATAATTCTTTTGGGTTTGGCTGCACGCTGCTTGTAGGATTCTGTGAAACAATCCATATAATGCCACTTGACGCAAAACGTCAGGAACAGAGGATCTGCTTGTACCCTCTGTCTGTACTAGGATGCATTTGTTTTCATCAGAGTGACCGTTTAAACCAGTCGAGGTCCAGAACATCAGTTAGTCAAACAGAGCTCATATCCTCTTTTGTGGAAGTTGGGCCAAATGGGCTGGCAGGAGTTTCTGAAGCCCAAACCGTGGGCCACATGGATCCAATCACCACACCCCGAGGCACTGGCATCTCTGAGAGTGCTGGCCAAAACTACCGCTTTTACAGCCTCGTCTTTACAGGCATGCGCCTCTCTCACACATTATTAATAAACATGTGTGTACAGAGGAGGTTAAACAAAGTGATCCTCCAGGCATCGAGTGCTGACAGGGAATGACTAACGGAGGAGGGAGCAGGTAGGGAGAGTAGCGCATCACAAAGAGGAAGAGGAGGAAAGGGGCAGACTAGGCTTTACGCCATTGAACTCCGGTTTGACACTTCCTGACTTTTTTAATAATTACCGGGTCACAGTAACGTTAGTGTTCTTCGTGGTGTTTGTATGTTATCACTGCAAGACCCGCCAAGGATAATGATCAACAACGTACACGGGATTATCTAGGTCACATCTAAAACGCCACAGTCAAATGACGACAAAGGTTTTAAATTGGATATGTGCACCTGCATTCATAATTATAAAGGTAAGTTAGCAAACTTCTGATTTGGGTTGCTAAATGATATCAGCTAGCGCTTTACTGGAGAAGCAACGCTAACAACATTAGCAGAGAGTTATTATTTCATAACCAAAAACGACTCATGAGGCTGACTGATAACATTATTAGGGTTGCTACAACACTGCTAACTTTTGCTAGTAAAGCTCTAGCATGTATTGTCATTTAGCAACCCAAAGCAGAATTAACTCACTTTATCAATTAATTTAGGTGGACACACACTAATTAAAACCTTTGTTTTTATTTGAATGTGGCGTTTTAAAGCCGCTATGGTGAATATACGAAACAAGCTAGGTTTTGAACGCAAACACTCACCCCTCCCCTCATTTATCTTCCCTGAGATTCTTCTGCCGGAACCGGAAACCAACATTACCAGAGGATACAGGGTAGTGCTAAACACCAGTTGTCATTTTCTAGGTCCAAACTTCTTTTGTTGTCTACAACCTCAAATGGTGTTTATCTTTTTGGGAGTCTGGTATTTTGTCCTAAAGTTGAAGTGGTAGCAGCCAGCTGTTTCTTCTTCTCTGATATTATTGAGCAGAGAACCTCTGACAACAGTGGTGTTCTGTTGCTACGTGTGTGTGTGTGTTATGAACAGGGGAACATGAAAGTGCAATGATCGGCCAGACCAAAAATGAGATGGTGTAATGGTTGCAATCGGCCTGAACCATGTTCTTGGTGGAGGTTTTGACAAATGCAAAAGAACCACTTTATTAATTATTTTTGTTTCAGTTTTGATCTCCACAATACATTTATATGGCTATACTGTGTTAGAGTGTTAAGAGGCATGAAAAAAATATTTTAAGCTCATATAGTTTCCAAATTTGCTATAGCAGCTTTAAAAACGGCCGTGATCATCCTGTTGATGGTTGTACTTGGCCGGTCCTGCAGGGAGTGCTTAAAAAAACACAATAGAAAACAAATGTTACCGAAACCTGGAAGTGATTCGACTGGCTAAAAAAGTTAGGAAGCATCAAAATTTTGTGGCATAAACCCTGTAGGCTGATTAGATAGAACATTAAAATATTCTTTTCATGTTTTTGCTCAGGGGTTAGGGTTATAAGATCTAAAAAAAGATCACGAACTATAAAGAATTGCTGCCGATAGCTCCTTGAATGGTGTCAGTTCAGAAGGCTATTAAGGATTATGGAACTAACCATGAGATGATGGTGATTTAAAAAGGTGGCATGATGGAATACAGGTAAAAGTCTTGATTAAGGAGCTTAGTCAACGGAAAACAAAATCAAAAAGTTCCACGCTTTTAAATTTTCATTTAGGATTACACACAAGGGGGGAGCATTTGTGAGCACAAACGATAACATAAACCTTGGAATTTTATCATTTACTTCTTGAACAAATACATTCAACAACGGAACCCTAGCCCTAACTCCTCTAACTCCAGAAAAGTCTTAGTTTAAACCTACGAAGATGCAAAATGTGTATATGTTTGGATTGGAATTTATTTTAGTAAGGGTTAGGGAGAACGTAATTTTGACCAAAACAAATGCTATTTAAATTAGAAACACAGAAGTGTGCTTTTGTGTTATGATAAATTGATCTGCGATATATTTAACTACAAATAAAAGCAGGATAATATTGATTAGGGATATTTTAACTTTTGGTATTTCCAAAGATTATGCATAGTGTTAAAACGCCATGCCCATTTCAGATATGCCCTGCTTGGTTACCAGGGTGACTGGGATCGCCCATGATGGACCAATAAAGGATGTCCGGATTTTCACCAATTTACAACTTTCCCAAAATTGTTTTGTCCAGTTTTTTACCAAACAGCAATCAAAAGTAAGACCAAAAGGAAAAGAGCACACTACAAAAATACAACATCCATGTCCATCAATAGATGTTTAACAATGTTTCTCAGTAGTTCTTTATGAGTAAATGCACAAATCTAGTTGAGAAAGCATACATAGATGACATTAGCCTGCAACAGAAAGAAAGCTGTCCATTCCACATGCACACCTCCAGCTGTTAGTTCTGCATGGGAAAACTCAGTAATATTACCGTGGACCCCTAGGGAACTTTTCCTCGAGCCGGAAAACTAATAGAGGACGGGGTTGTGAGTAATCAGAGCAGAATGGGCAGGAACGGACAACCACAAGTGGCTGGTGCTCGTCGGGGGAATCTGGACGTGGAGGTTAGGCAGGGATAGGAAAACCACATTGGAAAACTGACTTGGGAATGGCATCTGGTTCCCATATCCAGAATGTATCACAATTAACCGGAATAAAATGGCTTTAATGTGTGTGTATGTGTTTGTGAGTGTGTCTGCTTGTTGTTATGTGTTGGATGTTCTTGTGGGAGAAGGGACTTTGGGAACGGAGCAAAATGAAACTGATAGTGCCATTGGTTAAAGGAGTGTGTTATGTTTAAATACAATGTCAGGATGCAATTCAAGCATGTTAAGACCCTGCTGAAGAAGGGGGGGGGGGGGGGGGGCACATTTAAAGTGGGATGCCAAAAACATTCAAGCCAAATTTCTTCTCGTGTAATATGTGGGAACATTTCTGACCCAGAGGAATCTTGTTAAGGAAGTGAAAATGTTCTGTTGTTCTGTTTGTTCTATTGGAACCATGGCATTGCTTTGCATTTGCCATGAATTGGTGTCAACTGGAGAAAACCTGCTAGTTGTCCCTGAGTCAAAGGTAACTCCAGGGGTGACCGAGCTTTTGCAGTCTTTGCCCCGATCTTTAGATTAATCTCCTACTCAAGTTTAAAAAGTTCTCTTCTCTCAAGATTTTTAAAGCCAGACTGAAGCACCATTATGAATTCCTGATGCAGTGTTTTATCTGTGATTGCTGTTTGTATCTTTATTATAATGGTTAGGCGCATTTTGTGCTCTTATCTGTTTTTCTATGTTATATTACACCTTGGGCCTTCTATAGGATGGTGGTGGGAACGTGCTTTTATGGTTGATTGGTTGACTGAAATCTTTTACTGTCTTTAATGTAGAAACGCGACAATTCACATCTTCATTTTCAGGGTATTGTGGAAAGACCATTACTAACTAATATTTATCTATTGTAGGCGGCTTTTTGAACCACCACAGCCTACTTAAGTATTGTTGCTCACCATGTCCATCCCTTTATGACTACAGTGGACCCAAGGGTACAGGGTCTCAAACAAGGAAGCTAGGTGTCATAACGTTGTTTGCTGAAAATGGACCCAAAACACAGGATATCCAGGAGGCAGTTTCAAACATCCCAAAGATTTATTTAAAGGATGTGGAGCTGGAGCAGACAAAACACAACAAACCAACCAGGAGCTATGAACAGAGCTGCTGTGGAGGTGAGTGGAGACAAAGGGAGAAGGTGCACTGATGAATGATTACTGATGGAAGACAGGTGAGACGGGTTAACTGAGGGATGGGAGGAAATACAAAAACACAAGAGGACTGAACTGAAACAGATAAAATAAGATACAGAAAGATAATAAGACACTAGAACTGAACGTGGAAAAAATCCTCTGAGCAGGGAAATGCTAAACGAGGCTGACTAAGGGCAAAAGTAAAACACAGGGCTGGATACGGGGAAAACAGAACACAATAAATAGAAAACATAACTACTGGACTAGAAAGCTAGGAGAAAAACCTAAACCATGAACAGGGAATGACTGAAGAAAACCAAATAAATCTATGAAGGGGGAGATGAAGGAAGGGGGCAGAGGGTTGACTAAAAGCATTGCAGATAGGGATTAATAAGAAGGCTGAATGAAGTAAGTCTAAGGTGACAGGAACACGTCTGAGAGAACACCGGGGTCAAGGGTGAAGGACGCATGATGATGATGAGGAAAATGAATACAAAATAAACTAAACTAACTGGGAGAGGGAGATCATGTAAAATTAAGGAGGAAATAAAATTCACTGGGGGGCACGGAGAACTAAAATGAATGCTGGTGGGACAAGGGAGGGGTATATGGAACACAGGATGACATGGACTGGACTCTGGCTGAGCAGCCAGGGTGAGGGGGCGGCCAACCGTGCTGTTTTTTCACATCTCACTGCTGTTGTGGTTCTGACTTCAGAGCTTCTGGAATTGCCTTCCCAGCCTCTCAGTACACTGCACCTCCAACCATGTCACAACTCTAAATAGTTTCTAACATAACGATGAGTTCACTGGACTCCAACGACCTCCAGGATCACCAGATCTCAATCCATCCCCGAACCTTTGGGATGTGGTGCAACAGGAGATTCTCATCATGGAATGTGTGATGATGCCATGCCAGTGTAAACCAAACTACTGAAATGTTTCCAGCCTCTTGCTGACTCCATCGCATGAAGAATTAAGTCAGCTTTTAATGTAAAATAGGGTCCAACCTAGTACTAGCAAGGTCTACCCTATAAAAAGGCCAGTGAGTGGATGCTATGTGGGTATGGATGCATGAGTATTCTGAGTAAAACATCATTTCATGTAGAAATGCCCCAGGCTACAATGAAACTGCTTCTGCTTTCAGAAAATGACCAATGGATATATGTGAATAACTGTGCAATGTGAAACTTTTACTTTAAAGAAGCAACATCACTGTTCCTACAAGCTTTCTGCTCAGCTAAGACGGACTGATTTATAAAACATATAGACCCCTGGGCTGAGTGCACCTATCCCCATCAGGTGACAACCAAACATTTTTAACTGATGCCACAGCACCAGGAGGCAGCTCTGTGTTCACACTTAAGCGTCCCCAGGCACCGCTGGCCTTTTGGGCCCAGATATCTGCTGTCACGTCAGACAGATCCACTTCCAGCTCTGCTCTGCACCAGTGAATCTCTCCTGTTTGTGAATTTTAATGGGAACCTTTAGTTTCAAACTCAGCAAAAAGTGCAAATCAACACAACTCGCGAGTATGCAGAGCCTCCTTCGACTATGGCTACATAAAGTGGCATCCTCTCCTCCTCTGTGGGGCAGAATTGATCAAAGTCCTGCTGGAATATGTTTTATTAACAGGTAAGGAGGCTGTGGTGAATATCAGATGAGGGATGAAGGGTTGAGAGGTGCCCGGGCTCCTCTGCCTCACCGCCATACTTCCTCTAATCGCTGTGCTGCAGATGCATAATTCATACGTTGTGACAGATCATCCTCTGACTGCAACGCGGGAATCTCAGCTGATGAAGCAGGGAGGTGGAAACATGTCAAATACAGATGCAGGGGACAGCCTGCTTTATTTACCTTGCTGCCAACAAGACTGAACTCATGCAATAGCTCACGGGCTGCAGCTGGTTTGCTCTGAGAATCCAGAAGTTTCTTACTGACTCGAGCAGGTTTTTAGACTTCCAGGCTACTCGTTCTCCCTGCCTGTATAATTTTGATGTTGTCTGACATTACTGGCTGTGCTTTCTCAAAAAAAGGAAAAGAAGGTACAGCGGTGTTCGAGTGCAGCCTTTGGAATGATGTTTTAGGCTTGACTGGTGCTAAATTGTGTGCACGCACAGCGGTGGGGGTTTTGACATCAATCACCCTTAAAGTCCCAGAAAGATGAGAAACGAAGGAGAGAAGTAGATACTTGTGCCACCATTTCACATACTATAGGATACCATCTCTATAATGTAACTGAATATATGAGCAAAAGTACCAAAGTGATGCCAAAAACAGCTCTCCATATTTATCACTTGTAAAGTTGACTGTTATTTTAGCTGGGTGTCTAAAGTGTTCTTTAAAAATCTTACAGAATGTTGAGGCCAGAATCCTAACAGGTTTTGCCAGGGAAAGATCGTGTTTCTCCAGTTTTGGCATCGTTACGTTGGCTTTTTAGAAGTTTTAGAGTACATTTCAGAAAACTTACTTATTACACACACACACACACACACACACACACACACACACACCCTCCACCCCCCCAACACACACACACACACACACGTATGCATGCATGCACGCACGCACACACACACACACACACACACTGGTTTAGCCTCGTCCTTTATCACCCCACAAAGACATTTTGCACTCTGCTGCTGATCCCAGGCTTTTCAGGGCTCTTAGAGGTACTGTTTTTGTTTGTTTGATTTTGTTTGTTTGTTTGTTTGACAATCCACCTGCCCAAAATACCCTTGTCAAAGATCACCAGTATGTAATCATCGGACAACATTTTTTGAAGCTAATTTGTCTTCAAGGCACTCGTGGAGTACAGACGCTTCCCTCTTTCACGCCGTTATCTTTTTTTCCCCAAGGCTCTTTATCCTGTCTCCCACAGAGTGCTTCTCTGCATTTCTTCTGAAAAACCCTATTTTTACTAACCATGGATTTGATAAACTGGTCGTTCAATACGATCGATAAGATTTTTTCAACAATGAGAACGGAGCAGGGGGCTCCCACATGTCCACAGGGGACACACCCGGTGGGGTATATTTTGGATTCCCGTAAGGAGTGGAAGATCATATGCCTCAACCATTGAGGACATCAAAGACGTGTGGATATTCGGCCTGATGATCACTGGATTTCTCCTGATTGGAGTGGGAGGATATCTGGTTTTCTGGAAATTTGGGAAGACGGGAGTGATTGGAGGGCGACCCGCACCCACGGAAAGCACCGTCCGTGTGGAGACTTCTCAGACTGGGACGTTACTCGAGGTGAATCGTAAGCTGGACAATGTTCTAGCTGCGATAACGTATTAGTGCGCAAAATGGATGTCATCTCGGAGAAAGTCACCGGACGGTATGGACAGGTTTAAAAACCCAAAATTGGCTTCACTGAAGGACTGGAATGATCAGTTTAAAGACTGAAGGCAGAGAGGAAAATTATCTCAGCCTGACCCAAACAAATTCTTGTTATCTGAATCTGACGTCCTGGTAGCCTTGAGCTGCAAGAAACTAAAACCCCCACGAAGGAATGCAGACAGATGCTGCGAAAACCCGACCTACCCCCCCAGCCTGGCGAGGTCATCAACTGTAGGAGTCAATGTACTCTTTGCTTCTCCCAAGATCTCCCTCCCACCTGTGACTGTACAGCAGATGAGCGCCAGAAGGCTGCTCTTGCTGGGGGAAACAAGATGCTGTCTTGCTGTTGGCTCATAACGACTCATTAAGGAAAGTAAAACGCCACGGCTGACTCATTCATTTCACACATACATTTCACTGAAATATTGGGGTTTTTGAAATTGAAAAAGCAGCTTTAGATATTTTTAGAGCCGACTGTTTATTTCTAATTAACCGTAAACCTCTGGCCTGCTTCACCTGATATTAGAGTAAATCAAAAGGACGCCGTGGATCCTTAGGGGTGCAAGAAATTACTTCTGAGAAGCACTCGTTACGGGCTCTCCGATGTCTGGAGGCGCAAACTGAAGAGTGGGCATGGGAGTGGGGGCGAAACAAGAACAAGAATTGGGGTTGCCAAGCCGTTGCTTGGATAAATCTTCCATTGCTGTAGCAGCTTGCTTGACTGGACATTCCCAAGTGTTCTTTCATAAGGTTCTTTTACTGACTTTTACCAGGTGTTCCTTGACAATGACACTGGCTTCTATGAAGAAGGTCCAATTAATAAAACAAGCATGGACCAGCAACATATCTTCATTAATTTGTTTTTCAATGTGTGGCGATGAAAGAATGAAGCTTCCTAGCTCTAACCCTATATCAATTCACAAATTACCCTCGCTGCCAAAACTGACATAAAACTCTAGTGAAGGAAACAAATCCTAACAAAAAAACAAAGCATGTCCGCATCGTAATGGAAATAACCAGCTGCCAGAGAACATCTCTACTGCTGAGTTTGTACTGAGGAGCGTCATCCCTCTCCATACATCTGTGGCTAGATGTAACAATGAGGTCACACAACACTGTAATGACGTCTTCTTCAGTGGCTGGTTGGGCTGACTCTGTCTACAGTTTACATGGCATTGCTGAATCAAGGTGTGAACTTTTGCATATTTATAGCAATGCGTCCTCTGCCATCCTTCCGGTGGGTATACCAAACTATAGGCAGCATGAGATCGCTTACCAAGCGTCTCATATTCGGTGAGCTCTGGCGGAGTTGCTGCCAGATTTGAGAATTCATTAAAATCTGTTTTTAAATAATCCATTCAGTCAGCCGCTATTTATTTATTGCCCTTTAAATACATCTAATGACTATGGAAAGTGGCCTATTAGTCACAACTGCGAAGCCAGTGGGCTTTATTTACAGTTTCACCCGAGGAAGGCAGTCTACAAACTGGTCTCAGCTACTTCCAACTCAAGAATCCTACATTTCAGAGACGCTTCCTGGACTTTGGACCAGTTTGGAGATGTTTCACTGACTGGTTTTATTTCTCTGCTGAAAGTCCTGGCCAGAGAAACAGAAAAGGGGGACCACCTGCACTTACTTATAACCCAGAACCACATGAGCGAGTGTCTGAGAAGGCTCGGAGGATTAACTTACAACTTTTACAGCTCAGCCGGCACAGGCTATTATACCTATCCAACCACACTTGCCTCTGGGCTGTAAAAAAACAGTCATACACACATATGCATGCAGACATGCAGTGCCCGCTTTGACTCGGCTATAAAGCAAACTGTCACAACCCTGCTGTTTATGTGTGTATTATGTGTTTCTCTTCATCTTTGGGGAGACTCTGAAGTTTTCCATCTGTTCAGAGCAGTGAATCTGTGAGCGCCAGGCAGCGAAATGAGGTGAGATAATCTGTGCAGGTTCTGGGAGCGGGCGGGCACGGATGATGGGAGCAGGGCTTTTACAAAACAGGGTGAGCAGATCAGGTACAAGGTTTGTGTTAGAGAAAAGCCGCCATGCAGAGATTAGTTTGATGATGTTTTATGATCCCTGAGATTTCAGTCAGGAAGTAGGTCGTCATGATTGGTCTTTAAAATAATTGTCAAACATGATTTTATTCTTCTGTGTTTGCTTTGATACATTTTCTAGCTCTTAGTGGAAAATGACAGTGTGATGCCCCATTTGTAGCCTTGTCCAGACTATCAGAAATATTTAGCTGATATTTCTGCTGGTTTTTGCATCTTTCATTCAAAAATGAAAAGTATAGTAGAGACCAGGTTTTATTCAAAGCTAAAATGTCTCTTAACATTCTAGCAAAGTATAGCTATACATATTTTGTGGAGATTAGAAATAAACGGGGAAAGAATAAAGTGGTTCTCTCGCAGCTGACTAAAAACATCCTCCAATAACACAAATCGGTCCAAAACCAACAACTGAACCATCTGGTTGTCAATCTCACAAAACTGCCACACATTCCTCAGGTCCAGTGACCAAAGCCTACTGGTTGTGCAGCACCAGGCTAAAGGCCAAAGGTGGCAGGTCATTTGCTGCTGTGGCCCCCAGACTCTGGAACTCTCTCCCCCTGAGCCTCAGGTCCGTGGACTCAGTGGTCTCCTTTAAAAAGCAGCTGAAAACTCACCTGTTCAAGCTTTGGTGTGACCTTCTGTTCATCCTCTTCTTCCTCACTAGCTCTTTCTGCCAATTCTGTCTTTTTCTGGATCCCGTCATTACCTTATTATTTTCACGTTTGCTTCACATTTTTAATCATATTTTTTTTTCTTTTATCCCCCTTTTATATTTTTATTTTTAAGTACTTTTTATTTGTTATTTTGTGCTACATAAAAACAATTTCTTTTAAACCCTTCTTCTTCCACACTTCCCTGGGTCCGCCACACACTCGTGTATTTAGTAGCAGAACACCACTCCTCTCAATAACATCGGAGAAGGAGAAACAGTCGGCTGCTACCACTTCTACTTTGGAACAAACTACCAGAGTCCCCAAAAAGATAGACACCATTTGAAGTCTTTTGGATCTAGACAACAGCGAACGGTGTTTTGCGGTATCTTGTATCCTATGTCAATGCATGTTCTTATATCAGGTGGGCGTGACCTAAGGATGATAGTCAATGTGAGGAGTGAGAGTTCGGTGACTGTGTCTGTGTTTAAAATCTAGCTTATTTTGTGGATTTGTTATTGCAGCTTTAATGTAGACATTGTGAGAAACAGTGTTACAGCCTGGATGCTTACTGTTGGAGTAATCTCTTGGTTTTACTACATTTCACAAATGTTTTGTTCGTGCAGCTTTAGCTATACGATGAACGGTTAATGAAACAGGAAACTACCTATAACAATATGCCTGGTTTGGCGTGGATATTGCAAATAAACATGAATAGAAAAACAATCAGGTGTGTTGAAACTGAGTTATGACTAATACGTGCTGGACACCGGCCCTCCAAGCCTGGAATTGAATACCCCTGTCGTAGAGCTTGTGTCTCTTACTGTTCAAGTTTACCTTAAGGGGGGAATCCCAAATCAAAGAAGGAAGCTGGGATACTTACAGGAGGTCCTGAAAAAGAGAAGAAAAACAATTAACGTTAGTAAGTTTTCGTAAAGACATCAGGTTATCAATAATTCTCTGAGATCACATCGTTATTGTTGAGGTTTCACAAAGGAATAAAATAAGTCTGAAATAAAAACGTTTAATCTGGTTTCCATGCAGTTGGAAATGATGGCCACCAGGTCTGGCAATCACATTTTAAAGCTGCTCCATTTTATTCCATTACAGGTTGTGTGCTTGTTAAAAATTCTCAAAGACTTTTGTGAGGTGACACTTTTTTCCAATTACTGCTGCTCAAAGGACTGTGTGCTTGACCAACCAGCGCTTCCCAGAACCCGACAAATACAAGGGGTGTTTTTATCGAGTAGCCAGCTGCTTTAACCCTCACTAAAGAGATTTTCATTTATTTTACAAGTTCTGACTTCACTCTTCTTATTTTTTACCTGGGAAAATTGCTCCTGCATTAGTGGAGCCACGAGGTGAGGCTCAGTGGGCAACACTTAAAAAATGACTGACTTACTTTACTTTTGACCAAATGGATGAGCCACTGAGTCAGTGTGGCTTGTTCCAAAGTGGATTCATGCAAATGAGACATGCTGACACAGGCGCCACCGGTCCCTTTGACCAGCAGGCAAGGAGGGCTAAGTGTCTTGCCTAAGGACACAACAGCAGCATTCTCTATCAGAGCTGGGGTTGAACCTGCAACCTTCTGATTACTGGACAACCTGCTACCTTCTGAGCTACTGCTGTCCCACTATGAGGTATTTCCTTCTGCTAAAAAAAACATACTCACCTTAAACAGTCCCAACACCTTTAATATATTTTTTTCCTGTAACGCTTCCTTTTACAGTCCCCTAACTACTAAGTACTTACATGGTAATTACATAGTAAGTTAAAGTGCGTTATTGTGTAACTAAAGTGTATAATTGTAATAAAGTGTAATTATTGTGTCAAGCAGTATTTTCTGGAAATGATTAATAAAAATAAAACTAGAATTGAACCTGAGTTACATGATAATAACTGTTTAAGAACTCAGAAACAATAATACACTTTAACTTACTGTGTAATTGCCATGCAAGTACTGAGTAATTAGGGGACTGTAAAAGGAAGCGTTACCATTTTTTTCTTCTTTAATAGAGATTTGGAAAACATTTTGAACTTTAAAGGAAATATTGCTGACACTGTCACCTAAGCCTGCACAGTTCCATACACAGCTCTTTAAACGCATTTCTGAAGCAGAAGATCTGTACCACTTCTAGTCAGAGTCACCGATTTCTACAGAGTGATCTTGTAATGCAAACTGAACGGCAATAAAAAGGTTCAATGGTGTAAAAAGTGGTTTTACATGAATTGCCACGAGAAACATGAGACACAAAATTGTTTTAAGGTGACAGAAATCAGATTTGTAGCCTGCTATCTCACCTGCATGGTCTAAACGTATCTCTGTTTTTCTAAACTGAGTCTGTCCATAGCTATCCACAGCTTCTACACCAGGTAAGATATTAACAGTTAATGAAATGTGTACTTTAAAAGACACAATCAGGTCTTTTTAGTTTTGTTAAACCTTTTCCGATGAGTGTTTTTATTCCTCCATAGTGGTCCCTCTTGTAAAAACATGACCCCTGATTTCATCACCCTGAGGTTGAAATACTCAGGCTGCTCAGTCGAGCATCAATTCCTCCCTTTGTGAGTACCAGTTCCTCACAACAAGTCCTGGTTATTCCCACACAAGGAAAACTTTTGCCACTTTCCAGAATTGCTTTCACGTTTTGGCACTGTGGCGTTTCCTTCTGCTAAAAAAAAACGTATTCATCCTAAATGCTCACACCACACTCTTCTCCTCCATAAGCTCCCAATGAGCAAACAAGTGATCCAGGTGAAGTGTTTCATTCATTTCTTCCCACCAATGAACAGGTAAACACTAGTGTGTCTTTTTCTGATTTTCCCTTTAAGGTGGAATCTTCCTCCTGCCAGTAAACCTCGCGCTCCAAAACAGGGAAGTCTGATTCATAAAAAGCTCATGTCACATCTCTGCTCACCCAGAAGTGATATACCTGGCAAAACCTCCAGATTTCCCTTCATTTCAAACATTCCAAATGGTTCAAAACTAATGTTTCGTGCAGCAGACCCAAAGTGGGTTGGTCAACATCCTTCATCAAAGTCAGAGTCCTAATTGGGACCATTACACAGAACGCTGCAGTCTGACAGCTCGGTTATTCCCTGGTGTCTTCCTTTATTAGACCACCAAGCCCCCGACATCATGGTCAGTCAGATCATTTCTGGTTTCCAATTGATTTGTCAAGTTTGTTTTGTTCTGGTTGGAGAGAGGGCAGAGGAAAATGAAAAGTGTCCCGCCAGCTTGGTAGATGTTTATTTGAGATTCGAGTCCCACACAAACCGAGCCTGACAGCGTGTCAGATCTGCAGCCCAACGGTTTGTTTGCCATCTCATTTAGCAGCTTTCATCTTCCCTCTCTGCAGAAATGTAGACTAGTTCTTTGTGTTGAAGAGGGAAGCACATGAGCCTCGAAATGGTTCCATAAATTAATTGGGAAAGATCAAAGTGAAGGAAGTGATATAATTTTTAACACGCACCAGAGTCTGGGTTGGGCGAATCCAGACTGCTCCCTCCTCTATTTGCTTTCTTTAATAAAACAATACTTTAGCTCCAAAATCGTCTCTCTGGGCTCCCCTGGGAGCACAAAGCCAACACCGTCTAGTGCCCGTTATCACTTTCCCTCTCAGGTGAGCGGAGTGTGGACGCAGCTCCCAGCCAAGCGTAAGCTCTTGCTGCAAATTCAATTTGCGGCGACATCATTCAGCTGCAGGGGTGTTGCTGCAGAACGTGTCCTTTCCTTAGGCACCTGGAGATTCTGGTTTGTGACTCAGCTCATGAAGGTTTTCTTCATCAGATGTAATCCAGCTGCTGTCCAAATCCAGAGGTTGAAGCCGTCTGAGTACACGTGTTAATGCTCACTGTGTCAATGCGAAGCGACAAGTCTGTCCAAATTCAATGAAGACAAGATGTGTCTGGTGTAAAGGCTATCCCAGGAGTCATCGTAAGCTGAATGAGAGATTTTTGTTCTTGTAGTAAAGGCGGATGAAGATGGAGAGGTTTACGGTTTTAAATGTTTATATGTTAACATCTGGCAGAAAAACAGATGTAAAACATCAATAGGTTGTGTTGTTATGCTTTTTTAAGGTATTTGTTCTTTAAATAGTTTTTGCCAAAAATTTTCTGACTATTCATTGTAAACAAGCTAGTAAGCTGGGTCCTGTAGTTCTCCATGAATCACTGATAAGTTTAGATTTAACCTTTGTTTAGTGCTCTTTTGGTTGCTAGGTGACAGGCTGAGATGAGGTGAGATAAGGGTGGGAAAAACTACGAAGGCTAGTCCAAAAGGGTTCAGATGAACGCAACTGGACTTCTTTGGTTTCTTGAAGACGTTTCGCTTCTCATCTGAGGAGCTATGTCAATTCTAACTGAATATGGGAGAGTCAAGTTTATAAGCTGTAGCTGTGTTTTTTTATTTAAGGAGCAGAAACTACTCTGGGTACCCCTCCTCTTCATCCCGATGAGTCGTTAGTCCCTACTGAGAGGGAGTCATTGTGTTGATTATATATGCAGGAAGGTGTGACCTAGACTGAAACTGTTTGAGGATTAGATTCAAAGCTGCATTACTGGAAAGGTGAAACCTAAGCCCTCCCTCTCCTATTTAAAGTAGGTTTTTCACGTTTGACATAGATGGCTTTCTTTACTCCTCTCTCAAACCATCTATCTTCTCTGTCCAGAATGTGTACTTTGTCATCTTCAAAAGCGTGTCCCTGGTCCTTCAGGTGTAGGTGGACTGCAGAGTCTTGTCCTGAAGAGGTGGCTCTGCGGTTTTGTGCCCTGTGCTTGTGTAGTTGTTGTTTACTTTCCCCAACATAAAAGTCAGGACCAGGGGTCGGCAACCTTTTCCCATCAAAGAGCCATTATTACTCGTTTCCCAGAGTAAGGAAAACAGTGGGAGCCGCAGCAGCCGTGGCATTTTGGGTGGGCCTACAGGGCCTGAGCAGGTGCTGATTTTTTACAGCGTCACATGTCTCCTTTTAAAACAGTTCAGAATACAAATCTGGGTTCTGTCTCGTTGGATTGTTGTAGTTAACCTTTGTACAGGACGAAACTTTACATTAAGCAATGTAGAAGATGTAAGAAAAGCATCCGATCAGTTCATGTTTGTTCCACCTTTACAGTGATGGAGACAACGGTGCAGTGTGCATGGCTCTGGTGTTAATCAAGTTTAAATGTTTCTCTTTGCAACAATCTTCACAGGAAACAAAACAGCTAAACGGCAGTCGCACCGATCTAATATTTCCCATATTTGAATGTTTATTTTGATGGAGAAACATCAAGGCTTGGTCGATTTGAATGCCGACGCATGCAAATACGCTGACATTTTAATCGTTACGCACATCGCAGAGGTCGCTAAATCACTCAGACTCAGTGCAGCTCGCTGTCAGCACGTGCAGGAAGAGTCCTCCCACTGTTGTCCAAACCCTGTCTCTCAGAGACATGTCACTTAGAAAACGCTCGTTGATCATGAAACTTTGGCTGAATAGCGCTTGTTCCTGTCACCAGTGGCGATGCAACCATGAGCCTGTCTGAGGCAAAAGTCCAGAATCTCATCTCCTCTTCAGCTCGGAGAGCGCCTATAGAGACATTTGATAACGCACAAGCCGGTGACCTGTAGACCGGGCTGGACCGGCTCAGGTTTACACGAAAGACGGAGTGCGTTCTGGCCACTGGTCAGGTAGTTTGGACCAGTTCAAACACACACACACACACACACACACACACACACACACACACACACACACACACACACACACACACACACACACACACACACACACACACACACACACACACACACAGATTGCATTATGATGCAGAGGGACAAAATATTTAGTTCAGGTTTTATCATTTCTGTTAAGATTTTAAAAGACGATAATCTTGACATTTAGAATTGGCACACAGGTAAAAAAAAATGAATGCTGCAAAATAAAATGCATTTTAATTAAATGTTCATTCATACTTTCACAAGCACAGAGAGCAGCATCAGATGGATGAAAGAGCAGCGTGCAGCGCCAGAGCCGCCCGCGTGTTGCTGACCCTGGTCTGGACAGTCCTCACTACATTGGACCGTACAAACAACGCCTTCTGTCTGAGGGTGTTGCTGGGTTTAACGTTTACCAGGATGTTGTGTTTGGAGAAGATTCTTCTAAGTTTCTCTGACTCCTGCCACATATGGGGTGACGGTGCCTCAAAAGCGTATGGCACCATCATTCCATATGTGGCAGGAGTACCTTTTACCGTGCGAACTCCCTTCATTCTGAGAAAGTCTAGAATATTACAATCTGTTTTAAAACATAATTAAAAGATCGGAAGGAAACTGGTTCTGGGGCAAATCCAGGCAACTAGTGTCTTAAAAAGTGTAAAAGATTGTGGCAAGGGCTAAAAATAAAAACACATTCAAAAAGATCTGACAAAACTTCAACAGGTGCCACCAGAATGTCTCTGAAACCATGAGTGTAAAAACCCAGAAACATCAATGCTGTCAGCTCAGACTTTAGCCAAGAGTACTCTTCAAATTACATCTTCCACCTTTTGAGTCTAGAGATCCATGATGCACTTTCACATGACTTTCAAAATAAAACACTTTGCTGAAATAGTCCCTGGACATACTTATGGGCCATTCCCATCTGTACCGGGTCGGCCCGGGCCGGGTAGCGTAGGTTGTTTACATATCTGGGTGGCCTGGTATTTTTCCGGGCCAACCAAGGCTCATTCTCAGCCCTCTTCTCGAGGGGGTCTGCTTCAGGCCGACCAGGGCCAACACACCCACTGCTGACAGCAAATTCACACCTTCCATTAGAGCAAGCCTCTGATTGGTGGGTAGAATCAGCCCACATGGGCTTAAGGCAAGGATGTGTGGAATCAACCGGACCAGGCTGGGGCCGACCCGGTACAGATGGGAATGGCCCAATAGATTGATTACCCTGATCTATGACTTTACATACCAGGTTCTCCATCACGTCCTCTTCTTCCTCGCTTACCAGGAGGTCCTGCAGCAAAGAGAAACACGTTTTAGTCAACAGTTAGATGCTCAAATGTTCTTCGACAGTTTTCACAGTCAAACCGACCCCACAGGTGTCAAAATAGACCACTGAAAGTGTTGTATTCACACTTTAAAGACTCTGTAATCTCGTTGTTTATCAAGTTTTCGCTGAGACACAATCAGAGGTAGAAGCAACACACACAGACACCCCCTCTCTGTGGTTTTCTTTCAGCATGAGCACTCTGGTTTATCTAGACTCTGCTTTCCAGTTTCCCGTCTGTGTGTGTGTGTGTGTGTGTGTGTGTGTGTGTGTGTGAGAGAGAGACAATGTCCTGCTGCTGAATCCCAGCTGGGAGTTAAACAATTACACGCATTGTCCGCTTTCACATGCTGAATACCTGACTGCATCATATTGCTTGTAGACATTTCATAAACAAAACATTTTTTAAAGCTGTTTGAAATTTTTTTTTCTTAAAATGACTTTCAAGAAGCACATTCTGTGTTTTATTTTTTTCATCAAAAATGTTTTTATTTTTTATTCTCTGATCTTTCCCCCTCAGCACTGCAAAAACAAAAGAAAAAAACAGTCTAAACGTGCAAAAAATAAAATGAAAACATTATTATATTTACTGTAAACGGATGGCTCTTTGATCAACCACAGTCTGGACATTGGTTCTGATCAGACTGACAAGCTAACGGCTAGTCACAGAAACTCAAAATCAAACAAAGGTTTTGACCATCTTTAAAAAAAACTAACTCTAATAACAAACATATTTTAAGCAGTTCAAGCAAACTTTTAAGTGGTTTTAACTGCAGAAACATGTTAAACAAGCTAGCTAGGTACTGATGTCCACGGCAATAAAGCACATAATTTTATGTGAATTTGATTGGACACAACTAACATGATTGTCTGGCCCTCTCATGCCATCTTCAACCAGGAGTTGTCATTAAAGCAAACAGTAATAAAAAAAATACCACAATGCTCACATGATAATGAACCCCTTTGATGAGGGGTCTCAAACCCTGGTCCCTGAGTGTTTTACTTAACACTATCCTGCTTAGTTGTAGTTGTTTTCCTGCTCCAACACACCTGATTCAATTGTTAAATGATTTGTTCAGCAGGTTCATTAAGCTCACCTACTGGCTAAAACCAGACGTGTGGAAGCAGGGAAGTAACTAAAACATAATGGATAGTGGCACTCAAGGACCTTGACCATTGTTGAATTAACCTAAAAGTTGGTAAAATTAACCCTGAACTGCTCTAATAATCACTGTTCACCAGAAACACACGAGTGATTTGATTCTGTGATGAGAATCAAATGTCATCTCACTGATTCATTCATTCAGTCTGAAGAATTTACTCTGATCCCAATCACTGATGAACTTGAGCAAAGAAAAGTCCGTTGTGTGGTTCAACAAAAAGAGTGGAGCCAGAGTCCTAACTTTGGCCTCTGAGACTTTTGATCTGGATCCAAGTCCTTACTGGTAGGACAGTCGAGTCATTTAGCAAATGATCTGAATGTTTTCTGGTCGCCTTAAGTAATACGTTTGGTTTTTGTTGTGTTTAGGATAAACACGAGGACCAGAGTATGAGTCAAACCCGGTATACATATGTCAGCACCTGTAGACTTGTAATATAAAATCAATAAACTGGTTTCTTATAGTCCAGATCTGTTAAGAGGACTCAAAACGCAGGATTGTATTTCAGACCACTTGCATGATGATACGTTCTCAGTTGGAGCCCTCTCTCTGGCCCAGCTTCAGCCTCCAGCTCTGCTCTCGCTGAGCCATTTCCAAGATCGCGTCAGACTCTGCCGTATGGCAAGCCAAATGAGCATTTATTCTGATATCAGGATATCAGCCAGAATTGTCATGAACATGTAAGCCATTTCTGTCCACTAGTTAACTAGTTAGACATGTTTGTGTCAACTAGTTAAATATCGAGGGTGAAAATGTGCCCACTAGTTAACTAGTGACAGCAGAAATGCGCACTAGTTAACTAGTGAACACATTTAGGCTTCAGTAGTTAACTAGTTGACACAAAAACTGCTCACTAGTTAACTAGTAAAAGCAGAAATGCATAGCAGTCAGCTACTTGAAGGTATTTGTCTCACTAGTTAACTAGTGAGGGTCAAAATGTGCACACTAGTTAACTTGTGGTAGAGATAAATGCGCACTAGTTAACTAGTGAACATATTTTGGCTTCACTAGTTAAGTAGTTGACACATAAATGGCTCACTAGTTAACTAGTAAAGACCAAAATGCATACCAGTCAGCTAGTTGAAGGTTTTTGTGTCTCACTAGTTAACTAGTGATGGCCAAAATGTGCACACTAGTTAACTTGTGGTAGACATAAATGTGCACTAGTTAACTAGTGAACACATTTTGGCTTCACTAGTTAACTAGTTGTCACATAAATGGCTCACTAGTTAACTAGTAAAGGCCAAAGTGCATACCAGTCAGCTAGTTGAAGGTTTTTTGTGTCTCACTAGTTAACTATTGATGGCCAAAATGTGCACACTAGTTAACTAGTGAAGGCTTAACTCCTAACTAGTTAACTAGTTGGAGTAGGTCAGTGCCACTAGTTAACTAGTGAACCATTAATGGCTCACTAGCTAGCTAGTTGATGGCAGCAGGCTCACTAGTTACCTAGTTGATGCATCCATTGTCCAAACTAGTTAACTAGTGAGGACATAAATGTATACTAGTAAACTAGTTCAAGTCTACATTCACACTAGCTAGCTAGTTGCGCAGAATTTTAATTAGGAGGCGGAGAATTTCTCAAATTAAGACTCTCTATTGGCTCCCTGTGTCAAAATAAAATATGACAACCAATCACAGTGCGGAATTTCGTAAAATCCCACCCCAAACATTTGCATGCGGCACACAAGTTAACATGCTGGCCAGAGGAACCTCAGCTAGTGAACTAGTAGTGGCTTCAGTGTGACACTTACATGTAAACTTGTGAAGGCAGAACTGCTCACTAGTTAACTAGAGAGGGTACAAATGTCCACTAGTTAACTAGTGAGGTGCAAAATAAGTGTCACTAGTTCACTAGTGGGCCCCAAATCGCCCACAAGTTAACTAGTAAGGTGCGGATATGCTCACTAGTTAACTAGTGAGGTGCAGATTTGCTCACTAGTTAACTAGTGCGCCCTAAAGCGCCCACTAGTTAACTAGTAAGGTGCAAAAAAGCATCACTAGTTAACTTGTAAAGTGCAGATATGCTCACTAGTTAACTAGTGGGCCCCAAAATGTCAACATGTTAACTAGTAGGGTGCGGATTTGCTCACTAGTTAACTAGTGAGGCACAGATATGCTCACTAGTTAACTAGTGATGTGCGGATTTGCTCACTAGTTAACTAGTGAGGTGCAGATGTGCTCACTAGTTAACTAGTGTGCCCTAAAGCACCCACTAGTTAACTAGTAAGGTGCAAAAAAGCATCACTAGTTAACTTGTAAAGTGCAGATATGCTCACTAGTTAACTAGTGGGCCCCAAAACGCCAACTAGTTAACTAGTAGGGTGCGGATTTGCTCACTAGTTAACTAGTGAGGCACAGATATGCTCACTAGTTAACTAGTGAAGTGCGGATTTGCTTACTAGCTAACTAGTGAGGCGCGGATTTGCTCACTAGTTAACTAGTGAAGTGCGGATTTGCTCACTAGTTAACTAGTGAGGTGCGGATTTGCTCACTAGTTAACTAGTGAGGTGCGGATTTGCTCACTAGTTAACTAGTGAGGTGCGGATTTGCTCACTAGTTAACTAGTGAGGTGCAGATATGCTCACTAGTTAACTAGTGAGGTGCAGATATGCTCACTAGTTAACTAGTGCGCACAAGACGCACACTAGTTGCTGTTTTTGGAGCAATCTAGTTTACTTGTTATGTAAAAATGTGTTCTTACTAGTTAACTAGTGACACATTTACCTTCACTAGTTAACTAGTTGACATATTTGGCCTTTCTAGTTCACTTGTAATGGGACAGGAAGCACTCACTAGTTAACTAGTGAGCATATCTGCATTATAATTTTTTCTCACTAGCTTATAGAGGGCAAACTGAGCCTTACATGTTAAGTAGTGAACACAAAACACTGTCACTAGTTAACTAGCTGCAGAAAAATGCCCCTAAAACTAGTAAATTTGTGGAATTTGAATAAATACACACTTGGCTGGCATTCTGTGTAACATGTTAACTAGTTCGACCGCTGTACTGCTCACTAGTTAGCTAGTGAGCAAATCCGGCCTTTACATGCAAATGAAGAAATGCAGAACAGCTATGTGATTGGTCCATGTAGGACTGAGAAACAGAGAAAGTATGGCGGACTCTGTTCAGGCTGTTCTAAGAGAAAATTTGATAAACTAAGATCGTTTGAGCACATAAATATGTTTTGACGATATTTGTAGCGAGAAAGTTGTGGTGTATTGCTGTAATCTTTGTTCAGTTAACGTGTGCAGTCTTTAGTTTTCAGTTATTAGTCTGAAAAAGCCTGGAGGCGGAAGGCAGCGGCAGACAGCATGTCTGTTTCTGTTGACAGGAAAGTGCAGAAACTCCGCAGAAATCTCCGTCAGATATATTGTTTCACATTTGTACGGAAGCGACAAGTTTATAATAATAAAAAAGGCTCTATTTTACATACGTTGCTGTAAAGCCTCCAGCACTCATAGTGTTTTAAGGGTATGAATTTGCGAGGAGATGTAGCACCTAGTGCCGGTGGTCTAGTGACTAACGCGTTCGCCTGCAATGGTGAAGGTCGCGGGTTTGATACTGGATCATACACTTTAGTTGTGTACATTATTTCACTTCTTTTCTTTTGCATAATTTTTGTATTTATGTCAACAAGAAACAAAATACGTAACGGATTAGTGGGCAGAGTTACACACACACACACACACACACACACACACACACACAAAACATGTTAACAAGTATTTTATGAGTATGAATCTGATTATTGCCGACAGTCGATATTTAAGCATGTGTGTCCCCCTTCCTCAATCCATCCTCGCAAAATAAAATCATCGGCACAGCACAGCAGGCTTTCTCTTGATCCAGAACTAGCACTTCGAAATTGATCATGTCCGCGGCCATCTGCTGCACAATCAGCTGCTCGCATCGCAGGAAACATTGAAAACAGCTTCATGAACTGAGACACAACAGGGTTAACATCGACAAAAAAATCCACAAATAAATCTAAATAATTAATGCCATTTCCGTCTTTTTCGTTGAAATATACAAATAGCAGATCATAAATCTAGAGCAGAAAAAGCTGCTGCAGGAAGCAGGGTCTGTAGTTATTCATGCACCAATTCATCAATGTGATTATTGATCAAGATCAGGTAAACTGATATTAATGTTGCAACATTTCATTTGATCATCTGAATGATACCACACAACTGAATGACCTGTTGAGTCTCTGCATATTCAGGTATTTACTACGGAAAACAAACAACAGCAGGCAGCAGCAGGACTCCCCATGTTATTTCTCGGGTCGCTGGCCCGCGGTCGTCGGGGCCGCTGCGGTCAGCTCTTAGCCGGGAAGCCCTCGTTCGGCTGCGTGGGCTGCTTCACCGTGGACCAGCTCCCAGCAGCCGCTGGTCGGGCAAAACGCTCTGGCTGCAGCTCCGATCAGACCCTACCAACACCTCGCCACAGACAGCACCGCATTAAAAGCCCACAATTACGACCCGCTCCCCAAAGTTACAGTTCTCAAGCACTGATGAACACATAAATAACCCACAACAGCTATGAAATGTGTGTTATTTACGGCAAAAAGGAGATATTTTTCAAGCCGACGTGCCAATGTTAACCGCAGTTGGCTTGGAAATGTGCTGATTTTATTATTTTTGTCAATTAAAATCCCCCTTGTTTGCTCTTACGTTTTACGAAAACGCAATATTAATTAAAGCACGCTTTAGTGATCAGCATGTAAAGCAAAGAAGAAATGTGAACATTTCAACCCATTTCGAACCAACCAGTAATATCATTTCTTAATACGGTGCAGCGGCAGCATTTAAAAACCAAAATATAGTTTTTACTCTCCAAAAAAAGGAGAAGACAGTCACGGTGCAGCAACCCATTTTAGTCCATTAATCTCCACAATAAATATCCAGACAGAGAATTTCTACGGCCTCGCTGTAAACTCCAATGTCACCCAGGACCAGTCTTAAAGAGACAACGCGCTTAAAGGGAAAGTGTGTAGATTTCTGGCAATAGGGGGTAGTAAATACCAAAGTCACTGCAAACAAGCTGTATTTTTTGTTCAAGTGAGGACCTTACTAACTAATGCTCATAAAGCCAACAAAACTCTCTGGACTCTAGCTGTAACTCTCAAATTAGGATATGAGATTAATGACTCAGGTTCACGCTCCAATACATTAATTGTTTGAGAAATGCATCTTTTTATGTTGAGTGCCATCCGCCAAATAACACACGAGAAAAGGAAGAAGAAGAGTGTTGTTGCACAGTTTTCAAAGGAGTCAAAAACCACCAGCAAAACCATAAATACAGCTAAATAAACATAGAATCCAACATGGCGTCCTCCAGAGAGTCGGACCCTCGCCTGTGTATTTTATTACTATGAAGGGTACATGAACTGATTAGGAACACAATGTAATAGGGTCAAAGGTCAAGGTTGTGTGAGGTCATATATATATCAAAAATTGCCTGAACGGGTTGAATGATTTTGACCAAATCAGAGGTGATAGCTCCCTATCAAAGGTAGATAAACTGATCAGGTCACAACCTCATAGGGTCAAAGGTAAAGGTCGTGTGAGGCCGTATATATGAAAAATTGGTTTTTGTGTGCAATATCTTCTGAACAGGTTGAAATACTTTGACCAAATCGCAGGTGAGAACTCCCTATCTAAGGTAAATAAACTCATGAGGTACAAAACCTCATAGGGTCAAAGGTCAAGGTTGTGTGAGGCCGTATATATGAAAATTTGGCTTTTGTGTGCAATATCTCCTGAACGGGTTGAAGGATTTTGACAAAATCAGAGGTCATAACTCCCTATCAAAGGTAAATAAACTCATCACATACACAAGTTCATAGGGTCAGAGGTCAGTGTCATGAGAGGTAATATATATGACCAGTCAGGCATATCCCGCGACGCTCTGCATCGATTTCCAGGGCTTTCTTGTTTCTACAGAGTTTATGTAGGGTGCTGCTGGTTTGGGGTGTTATGTCAGCAGGCAGAGTTTAGGAGTCTGACAGACTGGGGAAGAAACTGTTTCGGGACCTGGTAGTCTTAGTCCATAGGCTCCTGTAGCGCTTCCCAGAGGGCAGGAGGGTGAAGAGTCCATTCGATGGGTGACTGGAGTCTGATGGTTTTCCCTGCCCTTTTCAGACACCAAGAAAAAAGGAGAGTAACTTTATTTTGTTTGTGTGATTTTATTTTGTTGTGTGACTACTGGTTGCAGTTCCCTGTTCAATTGATTGCTGTTCCCTGTTAAATTTAAAAAAGAAAAAAGTCTAAAGTTTTGTTTTGACTGGAGAGAACTAAAAAAGGTTACACTGTCTTCTGGTACTAGCTCAAAATAACAAGTGGTGCTTGCTGCAGAACCACAAAGGCGGAGCTGCACCAGAAGGTGGAGCTGCACCAGAGTCAGCGCCGCCCATTCCAGAATCAGCCCCGCCCATTCCATTAGAGTCAGTCTAATTCCTTCCAGTTGTCAGACTTGATAGCATTCTGGAACCAAAGAGGGTGTTGTAGCTAAAAAATGCGAGATTGAGGACGGAGTTGAGAAGTTAATTGAACAGTTTTTGTAAAGGTTCCATATAATTAAAAATCTAACTTTTCTCTCTCGTCTCGTCTTCCTCCGCTTATCCGGGTCCGGGTCGCGGGGGCAGCATCCCAACTAGGGAGCTCCAGGCCGTCCTCTCCCCGGCCTTGTCCACCAGCTCCTCCGGCAGGACCCCAAGGCGTTCCCGGACCAGATTGGAGATGTAACCTCTCCAACGTGTCCTGGGTCGACCCGGGGGCCTTCTGCCGGCAGGACATGCCCGAAACACCTCCCCGGGGAGGCGTCCAGGAGGCATCCTGACCAGATGCCCAAACCACCTCAACTGGCTCCTTTCGATCCGGAGGAGCAGCGGTTCTACTCCGAGTCCCTCCCGAATGTCCGAGCTCCTCACCCTATCTCTAAGGCTGAGCCCGGCCACCCTACGGAGGAAACTCATTTCGGCCGCTTGTATCCGCGATCTCGTTCTTTCGGTCATTACCCAAAGCTCATGACCATAGGTGAGGATTGGGACGTAGATCGACCGGTAAATCGAGAGCCTGGCTTTCTGGCTCAGCTCCCTCTTCCCCACGACAGATCGGCTCAGCGTCCGCATCACTGCAGACGCCGAACCAATCCGCCTGTCGATCTCCCGATCCCTCCTACCCTCACTCGTGAACAAGACCCCGAGATACTTAAACTCCTCCACTTGAGGTAGGACCTCTCCCCCGACCCGGAGGTGGCAAGCCACCCTTTTCCGGTCGAGAACCATGGTCTCAGATTTGGAGGTGCTGATCCTCATCCCAGCCGCTTCACATTCGGCCGCGAACCTACCCAGCAAGAGCTGAAGGTCAGAGCTGGATGAAGCTAGGAGGACCACATCATCCGCAAAAAGCAGAGACGAGATTCTCCTGCCACCAAACTCGACACACTCCACACCACGGCTGCGTCTAGAAATTCTGTCCATAAAAGTGATGAACAGAACCGGTGACAAAGGGCAGCCCTGGCGGAGTCCAACCCTCACTGGGAACAGGTCCGACTTACTACCGGCTATGCGGACCAAACTCACGCTCCTCTGGTAAAGGGACTGAATGGCCCTTAACAGAAAGCCACCCACCCCATACTCCTGGAGCGTCCCCCACAGGGTGCCCCTGGGGACACGGTCATAAGCCTTCTCCAAATCCACAAAACACATGTGGATTGGTTGGGCAAACTCCCATGCCCCCTCCATCACCCTTGCAAGGGTATAGAGCTGGTCCACAGTTCCACGGCCAGGACGAAAACCACATTGCTCCTCCTCTATCTGAGATTCAACTATCGATCGGACCCTCCTCTCCAGTACCTTGGAGTAGACCTTTCCAGGGAGGCTGAGGAGTGTGATCCCCCTATAGTTGGAACACACCCTCAGGTCACCCTTCTTAAAGATGGGGACCACCACCCCGGTCTGCCACTCCCTAGGAACTGCCCCCGATGACCACGCAATGTTGTAGAGACGTGTCAACCATGACAGCCCTACAACATCCATAGCCTTGAGATACCCAGGACGAACCTCATCCGCCCCCGGGGCTCCGCCGCTGTGTAGTTGTTTGACTACCTCAGCAACTTCTGCCCCCGAGATCGGACAGTCCATCCCCAGGCCTCCCAGCTCTGGTTCCTCCTCGGAATGCGCATTGGTGGGATTGAGGAGCTCCTCAAAGTATTCCTTCCACCGTCCGACTATAGCCTCAGTTGACGTCAGCAGCTCCCCATCCCCACTGTAAACAGTGTGAGCGAGTTGCTGCCTTCCTCTCCTGAGGCGCCGGACAGTTTGCCAGAACCTCTTTGGAGCCGATCGATAGTCTTTCTCCATGGCCTCACCAAACTCCTCCCACGCCCGAGATTTTGCCTCGGCAACTGCCACTGCTGCACCCCGCTTGGCTATCCGGTACCTGTCTGCTGCCTCCGGAGACCCACAGACCAGCCACGCCCTGTAGGCCTCCTTCTTCAGCCTGACGGCTCCCCGAACCTCTGGTGTCCACCAGCGGGTACGGGGGTTGCCACCACGACTGGCACCGGCCACCTTACGGCCACAGCTAGCAACAGCCGCCTCGACAATCGCAGAGTGGAACAAGGCCCACTCGGACTCAATGTCCCCCACTGCTCTCGGGACGTGGTCAAAGCTCTGCCGGAGGTGGGAGTTGAAGACCGTCTTGACAGGTTCTTCTGCCAGGCGTTCCCAGCAGACCCTCACTATGCGTTTGGGTCTGCCATGTCTACGCGGCATGTTCCCTTGCCATCTGATCCAACTCACCACCAGGTGGTGATCAGTTGACAGCTCCGCCCCTCTCTTCACTCGGGTGTCCAAAACATACGGCCGCAGGTCAGATGATACGACTACAAAATCTATCATCGACCTGTGACCTAGGCTGCCCTGGTACCAAGTGTACCGGTGGGCATCCTTATGTTCGAACATGGTGTTCGTTATGGCCAAACTGCGGCTTGCACAGAAGTCCAATAACAAAACACCGCTCGAGTTCAGATTAGGTGGGCCGTTCCTCCCAATCACACCCCTCCAGGTCAAGCTGTCATTGCCCACGTGAGCATTGAAGTCCCCCAGCAGGACAATGGAGTCCCCTGATGGAGCACTATCTAGCACTCGTCCCAGGGACTCCAAAAAGGGTGGGTACTCTGAACTGATATTTGGCCCATAAGCACAAACAACAGTCAGGACCCGTTCCCCGACCCGAAGGCGCAAGGAAGCTACCCTCTTGTCCGCCGGGATAAACCCCAACACACAGGCAGAGTGTCTCGGAGCTAACAAAAAGCCAACCCCAGCCCTCCGCCTCTCACCCGGAGCAACTCCAGCAAGTAGAGTGTCCAACCCCTCTCCAGGTCTCGGGTTCCAGAGCCAATGCAATGTGTCGAGGTGAGTCCGACTATATCTAGCCGGTAACGCTCAACCTCTGCCACAAGCTCCGGCTCCTTCCCCGCCAGCGAAGTGACGTTCCATGTCCCAAAAACTAGTTTTCTTGTCCGGGGATTGGACCGCCAAGGCTCCCGCCTTGGTCTGCCACCCGATTCGCATTGCACCGGACCCTTCATGTTCCTCCTGCGGGTGGTGGGTCCACAGTTGGACGAGCCCATGTATCCGGTTCGGGCTGGGCCCGGCCGGGCCCCATGGGCGAAAGCCCGGCCACCAGGCGCTCGCTCACGGGCCCCAACCCCAGGCCTGGCTCCAGGGTGGGACCCCGGTAACCCTCCGGGCCGGGTACTCCGACTCTTCATTTTAACCGCCATGAAAGATCCTTCGAACCGTTCTTTGTCTCACCCTTCACCTAAGACCAATTTGTCATGGGAGACCCTACCAGGGGCACTAAGTGCCCCAGACAACATAGCTCCTAGGATCATTAGGGCACTCAAACTCCTCCACCACGATAAGGTGACGGTTCAAGGAGGAGAAAATCTAACTTTTGGAACTTTTAATCATGTTATATTGTCATTTCCTCATAAGAAACACGCCAAAGCCATTTTTAGCCTCATTCATGCATTTTCCTCCCATCTCAGCGTCAATTTGGTCTCCTCCCCCGAAGCGGGTCTGGTCTTGGTTCTCAAATCTGGATATTCTGTGAATTTTCTGACAAATTATTTCTGAAATGACTTCTACTGAGACACCGCCAATAAACCATACATCCCATCTCAGAGACACACTGGGCAGCACAATTACATGTAACGCCACTTGATTTATAACAGATGTGGTGGTGTAGTGGTTATGGAGTCAGGTTGACATGCTGTTTCGCCTCCCAGTAGTGTAAGTTTTAGGTAGTTTACAACCTCTTTTCTTCATTTCTAGCTACACTTGCCAGTACTATGTTTACAACAATTTACTGGTATACCGTTTAACATATAATGTGTTTATTTATTTATTTATTCGTTTATTTAGCCAGTGTGAGTCCATTTGTGAGCAGAGTTTCAACTAAAATGCTGTTTAGGAACGACCAAATTCAAAGAACTTTTAGCGACATAAATATTTTGCTGAAAAGAAACATTACAACTAAAATATAAACAAATTGAATGTGGCTAAATAGACTGCTGATGACCCCACCGAGAATCGAACCAGCATCAGCTGAGGGGAAAGCAAAATCCAACTCAGTCGATTTTACCACTAGACTACCAGAGGCCATTCAATAGACTGAAGTGCTGTTGTACACCACTTTTATTAGACCAGCTGTAGGCAGATATTCGTTAAAAGAAACCTTTTCATTTCGAGATATATTCAGTCTTTGTCATGTAGCAAGTTATATTTATCTTGTTTAATTGGAGTATAGAACATAGCATTAACGACTGTAAACTAGGAACAGCCGTAATTCATGTGGGTCAGGTCAGTTTGCGATAAAGTTGAAAACAAAAACGGAAGTCAGTGGGCTAGGCTGAGTTTGCGTGAATGGGCGGGGTGCAGCTCCGCCTTTGTGGTTTTGCAGCCAGCACCCTCTCCAAAATAACCACAGTTTTTTCCCTCAGTGTCATTTGATCTATTTCTTGGGAAGATGGATGGATGGATGGATGGAGATATATATATATATATATATATATATATATATATATATATATATATATATATATATATATATATATATATATATATATATATATATATATCAATAATTATTTTTAATATAGCCTTTTTCAATACCAAACTTTCAATACCAAACAAAAATGAACTACAATAAAATTACTGGCACACTAAATTCCAATTCTGCTCAATGGGACTTGAACTCGCCAACTGATCTCCCTTACACGACACCAAACGAGGTGCTTTACTTGATTTGGGAGGGGGGAATAAAAGCAGTAAAACAATAAAACTTTGAACATTACAACACAAAGAGAAAATAAATAATGTTACAGCAATTGCGGAATGCCATCTGCGGGATTCGAACCCGCCGCAACGACCAACCAGTAGGTGTCAAACCATGACTAATGAGTGCAAGCCTTGGCGCTCAGGGACACCCATCAGATTGTGAGGCCACAGCACATACGTTTTAGACTGGGTGGGATTCTTATACCCAACAGGAGTCTTCTGCCCGCCTTCTCATTAGAATATGCATAATTTGTGTTTCAGGCACTAGTTAACTAGTGAGCTGCTGCACTCCCACACATGTAAACTGGTGAAATTTCAATTGTTCCACTAGTTAACTAGTGGACAAAAATGGTCAGCTTGTATGTGTTTTTAGATGCAACTAGTTAACTAGTGAGCAAATCCGCACCTCACTAGTTAACTAGTGAGGTGCAGATATGCTCACTAGTTAACTAGTGAGGTACTAGTGAGGTGCAGATATGCTCACTAGTTAACTAGTGAGCATATCTGCACCTCACTAGTTAACTAGTGAGCAAATCCGCACCTCACTAGTTAACTAGTGAGCATATCTGCGCCTCACTAGTTAACTAGTGAGCAAATCCGCACCTCACTAGTTAACTAGTGAGCAAATCCGCGCCTCACTAGTTAACTAGTGAGCAAATCCGCACCTCACTAGTTAACTAGTGAGCATATCTGCGCCTCACTAGTTAACTAGTAAGCAAATCCGCACGTCACTAGTTAACTAGTGAGCATATCTGCGCCTCACTAGTTAACTAGTGAGCAAATCCGCACCCTACTAGTTAACTAGTTGGCGTTTTGGGGCCCACTAGTTAACTAGTGAGCATATCTGCACCTTACTAGTTAACTAGTGATGCTTTTTTGCACCTTACTAGTTAACTAGTGGGCGCTTAATGGTGCACTAGTTAACTAGTGAGCAAATCTGCACCTCACTAGTTAACTAGTGAGCATATCCACACCTTACTAGTTAACTTGTGGGCGTTTTGGGGCCCACTAGTGAACTAGTGACACTTATTTTGCACCTCACTAGTTAACTAGTGGACATTTGTACCCTCTCTAGTTAACTAGTGAGCAGTTCCGCCTTCACAAGTTTACATGTAAGTGTCACACTGAAGCCACTACTAGTTTACTAGCTGAGGTTCCTCTGGCCAGCATGTTAACTTGTGTGCCGCATGCAAATGTTTGGGGTGGGATTTTGCAAAATTCCGCACTGTGATTGGTTGTCATATTTTATTTTAACATAGTGAGCCAATAGAAAGCCTCAATTTGAGAAATTCTCTGCCTCCTAATTAGAATTCTGTGCAACTAGCTAGCTAGTGTGAATGTAGGCTTGAACTAGTTTACTAGTATACATTTATGTCCTCACTAGTTAACTAGTTTGGACAATGGATGCATCAACTAGGTAACTAGTGAGCCTGCTACAATCAACTAGCTAGCTAGTGAGTCATTAATGGTTCACTAGTTAACTAGTGGCACTGCCCTACTCCAACTACTTAACTAGTTAGGAGTTTTGCCTTCACTAGTGAACATGTGGACACTTTGAACTGTCACTAGTTAACTAGTGAGACACAAAAACCTTCAACTAGCTGACTGGTATGCATTTTAGCCCTTACTAGTTAACTAGTGAGCCATTTTTGTGTCACCTAGTTAACTAGGAAGCCAAAATGTGTTCACTAGTCAACTAGTGGGCATTTCTTCTGTCACTAGTTATCTGGTGTGCACATTTTGGCCATCACTAGTTAACTAGTGAGACACAAAAACCTTCAACTAGCTGACTGGTATGCATTTTGGCCTTTACTAGTTAACTAGTGAGCCATTTTGTGTCACCTAGTTAACTAGTGAAGCCAAAATGTGTTCACTAGTTAACTAGTGAACATTTCCGTCTCCCACTAGTTAACTGGTGGGCTCATTTTGACCCTGACTAGTTAACTAGTGAGACACAAATACCTTCAACTAGCTGACTGGTATGCATTTTGGCCTTTACTAGTTAACTAATGAGCCATTTTTGTGTCAACTAGTTAACTAGTGAAGGTCAAAATGTGTTCACTAGTTAACTAGCGTGTACAGTTTGACCCTCACTAGTTAACTAGTTGACCTGTTGACAAGATATCAGAATTAATGCTCAAGCGGCTGGCCAAAATGGGCAAAGTTAACAAGTGGGATTTTTACATTCAGTAGTCAGCTAGTACGAGTTTTTGTACCTTACTAGTTGACTAGTAAAAACTAAATGTGTTTTAACTAGTTAACTAGTGGACATTGATCTGTCCACTAGTTAACTAGTGAACACACTGAGCAATACTAGTTAACTAGTAAGATATGAAACATTTTAACTAGTTAACTAGAGAGAATTTAGGCCTTACTAGTTAACTAGTTGACATTTAGGCTGTCACTATTTAACTAGTTGACACAAACATGGCTAACTAGTTAACTAGTGGACAGAAATGGCTTACATGTTCATGACAATTCTGGCTGATATCCTGATATCAGAATAAATGCTCATTTGGCTTGCCATACTGCCGGTGACGAGTCCAGACTTGTTTTTCAACGTAACCACAGGTAGCGTTTGATTCTTATTTTACTACGGTTCAGACCAAACCTGCTTCTTCTTTGGTTTGTTTTATTTAAGGTTTATAAGAAGCAGAAAGCACTTGGCAGCCCTGTAGAAAGGACACCAAACACTGAAAGGACTGTTCTGTACCAACATCCCTCGGATTTCAGCGGAAAAGTTTCAACAGCTGCTAAGAAAACATTTAACATATGAGAGCTGTTGGTCTAGACCTAAATACCTTAGATTATTTAGAAATATCATCACGGTCCGTAATGTCCTCCTCATTCTTTTTCATTTTAGGCATTATGGAAACATCCCAATACAGCCAGAATATACCAGCAAGACATACAGACCTAGGGTTTTAAACCCCCCCCCCAACACACACGCTTACGGAGTTTTGGCGAAGGAGATCGGACGCACGACTCCTCCTCATCTCACATCTATCTAAAATAATCTATTCAGATCAAACTGGACCAAGCCTTTTGGTCATAAATAAAATCAGACTTGGTCAAACAAAAAATCTAAAAAACACATCTTGGCTGCTGACTTTCCACAGATTCCCAAGAGCGGTCATGGAACAATGGTTTTAGCGGAAGAAAAAAGAAAAGAGCGGCTGGGAATTTCATGATGCGGGTCAGTAACTCTGAACAATCTGTTAAAACCTTTTCAACAGCTTTCTTTGTCTGGCAGTAAAATAAATCAAAGTGAACTTAATATTCTCTCAGATGTTTGGTCAGACATAACAAAATGAATCTTGTGTTTTTTTGGATGTTCCACTATGTTCTGGTCGTGCTTTTTTTTTTTAAAGAGAGCAGAAGAGAATGAGTTTTATTATCCTGAAACAGAGAAATGGAAACGTGTCAAAATATGAAACAGGGTTTGTTTTCTTGGCTTTGTTAAGCAGGGCGGAGGTATGTCAGTGTCAGTTGGTCAGTCTGTTTGGAGCCGGACTAGAATATCTCCTAAATCAGACTCAAATCAGATGTCTTCAGAAAAGGACGGTCATGTGACAGTTTCCTGTAAAGGCTCAGGTGTGGTCGACACTTTTCTCAATTTCAGTTTGCTTATTCAGCATGATGTACATTTCTATCATGGGATGGATAAAACTTATGTTTTCTTTATAATATCAATAAAAAAATATCTGTTGTGCTGTTTGAAGGTTTAAGTGAGCTGCAGATTTTCTTTATGCACACCTGTGGGCAGCACATGGTTGATGTATTTGAATCTGGAGGTACAGATATTTTGTAGCCATTGCGCTGGAATTCCTATGTAAGGTAATCGCTGCAACAGCCAGACGACATTTGAAATTTTAGACACACCCGGAGTTACAATGAGTTCTCGTGGTTCCGTCAGAATGAAGACAGCAAAGACTGCTGCCACCTAGCAGTTGCGGTTTGAATTACAACTCACAAAAGAAAAACAGTAAACAACCACAGGTAAATTCTCGTAAAACATTTGATACACTGCTTTTAAAAAGTGATTCAGTATCATGACATTCAATGCCGCGGTACTTTCAGTGTTTAAAGTGTACATCCCTAATAAATATATAGATGTGAGTAACTAACTCCTAGCGACACGGTGGCTGAGAAACATAAATGTGATGATTCAATATATCAAATTGAAGCTTCCTGCCCAGCCTGGAGGACGTTGCCAACTCCCGTTACCTCAGTAGAACAGGCAATATCAGCAAGGACCACTCTCACCCCAGTAACCATCTGACCTGCTACCATCAGGCCGACGGTACAGGTCACATAAAACCAGGATGAATAGATTCAGGGATAGCTTCAGTCCCAGAGCTATCAGTGTAGTAAACAACCACAAAGCCAAATTATTCTGTAAAACCCAAACCACACATTTACTGTTCCACATTGATCATGTGTAATAACATTTCTATGTGCTATTTGTGTTTACTCAATATGCTAAAATTCTGCTCACAATAGTGACCTGCACATAACCCAACTAATGCTGCTACCTCATACATGCTGCTGCTCTGTGTTTGTAAACATTACTGTTGATTTTACATTTATTTTATTTCTGCATTATTATTTTGTATTCTTTTACATTTTGCACTCCAATTTCGCTGTACCTTGTACAACAATAAAGGCTATTCTATTCTATTCTATTCTATTCTATTCTATTCTATTCCTGGGAAACAGAAAGTATCACTATCCTTCAACAGTGATCCATGTCTCCTCACTGGACTCTAAATGCCTGGAGAGTACAGGACTACATGGGTAACCCTACAGGAACAGGGATTAAGGTCCCTCTACTCTCACAGCCACAACCAACAGATAGGGATTCCTCCAAGGTAAGAGTCTGTAGCTGCTTCATTAGTCCAACCGTGGCATTCACCATTTAGGTTCGTGAACATTTTGGAGCAAAGCTATTCACGAGATAATTATTGCAGTTGTTAAATTTGTTTTATGTGAATTCCAGACACATGTAAAGTAGTTAAACTCAAATCAGAACGTGTACAAGGGACTGTAGGGTTGAGGGGAAAGCATGCAGTAACTTCTGTTCAAAAACGGTTGGGAGCAGAAAATATTTGCGGCCAAATGTATAAATTACATTTTATGTTCAACAGCGACACACAATCCTATAAAAACATAACAACAGACGGCATTCCAAATCGTTACTCGGTGGCTCTGCCAGAGACGCTGTCATCTCTAGTTGACATCAGCTGGGTTAAATGATCACGTAAACTTCACACACTCTCAAACATGACTAACTGGATCTGATCTCCATTCATCACGGTGGTGAACTCTGATGGTTCTGGAACAAGACGAGCAGCATGAAACCATCAGCATGGGAAAAAATAAAGTCAATAAAACATATTCACTCTCTGCTTTTTCAGAAGAAGTCACACAACATTGAGTTTTTACATCCCACACTGTTTCTGCTCCAAAGTATGCTAGTAGTAGTCAGTGCTATTTAGCATTGAGGAATGTAATGGGCAGCACTTTAAAACATGCAGATAAAAGCCACGGTTGCATTGATTTAAAGTATTTCTGCTAACATTGTTCACAGTAAAATGATAAGGCGTTAGGCATAGCTTGATATGGTCATGGTATTTTTGGTTTATATTGATTCACTTGAGAGTAAACCAACTTTTGCGCTGCCTGCCATCCACGACAGAATGATTCAACCTGAGCGGTGCAACCTTTTGTCACTTCTAGTCTTCCTTCCATGATACGAGCCAGCACCGAGTGGACTTATTTACACTACAAGCCCTGTCTCACAGCTCAATGTACATAATCAAACCACCTTAAACTTCTCTCACAAAGTAACACAGCCGTTCCTCAGCATGAAAGTCCAACTTTAGCCAAAAACAGCAAGCTGGGCACCAGCTCCAACCTCCAAAACAAATCAGATTTGAAGAGAACTGGCTTCAGATGTTACAGTGAGCCCAAACGCACTTCTCAGCACTATATAATCAGCTGTAGTTTGCATTACCCCATGGTAACATCACCACAAGTGAACCATAAATCTTTAGTTCACAGCGGGACTTGCGACGTTATTTCTTAATACAAACAGAGACAAAAGAAAACGGTACTTTTGAGTGACGTATACTGTAAATGTGACATGCATCAATGAAAGTAAAATAAAATCTGATTTTTTATAGTTTCTAGGTTTTACGTTTAGTTCCTTATCACAGATTTTGCCACACATAAATCCCTTGAAGGGATTGGTTAATAGTTATGTTAATAATGATGTTGGCCTGAATTCCCCACCTGCTGTAAATTGTGTGATGTTACGTTGTCGTCGTCCATACAACTATGAATACTGGTGTGGTGGAACTTGTTAAAATGGAGCCATTGCCATTTCATTTGAAAATCTCTCTCAGGATGAATTTGATGCTTGTTGTTAGATTTGATCTTCCTAATGACAACATTAGATCTTGAAGGTTTGGAACATGTTGGCGATCTGCCGAGACAGGTAGATCCTAGAACAGTCCAAAAGGCATGTGCAGCCAAAGAGACAGAACCTGTTTGAGGATCGTTTCCACGTGGAAGGATTTAGATGTTACACACTCTGCCTGCTCACTCCATGAAAAGAAAGTAAGGGATGTTGAACGTATTTTTAGTTGAGGATTATCTTTTGCTTTGTTTTACTAACATGCCTTTTTATACTAAAGGTATAGCGAAGGATTTTTCTGAATTTCAGGAAAGAACCGCCCTCTCCCCGTTTTGAAAAAAAAAAGCGCATAAGGAAGAACACCCAGTTGTCCTTGTTACAAGTAGCTGCCAGCTTTAACGCAAACTTCTTCTAGCAGTAATCCGAAATGAATTTCTCCAAACAGCATGTCGAACTTAAGCTTACCTGTCGAGCAGAAAACCGGTGACAGAGGCGTAAGTGGGGAGCCCAACCTTTGCTTTGCGCAGGAAGTGAAACCTACCTAGCAACGTATGACGACGTATGATGACGGCCTTGTGTGAATGGGTCACCAGAATGATTGACAGTTAAGCGGACCAATGGTTCAGATGATCCACCCGGAAGAAAAAGGTCCTTTGCTATATACCTTTAACAGCTGACCACAGCAAAACGGCTAGCGCCTGTTAGCGAGCGCTATGTCTGCTAAATAAGGTGTAATGCTTTCATGCTGTGTTGTTGCTAATGATGAATGAGTAGGCTACTTCAAACGCTGTTCAGTATTTCTGTTGATTGAATGCTGTTGATGCATGTTTCTAAATTTATTTAGTGTGCAGACACGTTTCTCCACGTGCAATCATGTGCAACAGCCCTCTGTAATGTACCGACTAATGTTGGTTTTGAGCAGACAAAACTACACTGTGTTCATTGCTAATTTGCAAAAACCAAGAAAATAACAGAAGTTTGTTAAGAACAAATTAAATTTCCCCTAAATTCTCAATTCTATTTTTTTTTTCATTCATTCACTAATGTCTGCCACACCACCCACTCTAACAGGTAAAACTTTTTCTTGGATAGAATTCAGTCTATTTTTGGCTGAATATCGAACCAACTTGGCTCCAATCAAAGTTTACTTCAAAAGGTAAACATATTTCTTCTAAAGCACAAATAGCCGATGCTTTCACAGACATTCCAGCAATTCATGAATATATGGTCATAACAGACTTTAACATACCCCATTTGTGACCACAAGATGGATAGATGAGTTTATTAAATCATGAAAAACTTGGGTATCTAGGTCAACAGAACCAAATCTGTCCAGTACAATCATTTGTTACTTTTTAAGTACATTTTTGTGGAAATGTCTGGCAAAACAAGGGAGCCATTTGAGTCCAAAATCATTATTCTCTTCATGACAATGAATAAATCAATGAGTAAAATGCTAATTCATGGGAAAACTATGGAAATGTAACCATAACTTTAGAGTCCATCTACACCACGGAGGTCAATGCTCTCTTCATATTGTGATGAATGACAATTGCTGTCAGAAATAGACAAAGAAAAAAATCCAACAGCCTCAGCAGCAGAATAATTATGTAATAGGTGCATTTTATTCAGGATGAGACTAAGTCTGTTATTTTAATCTCCATAAACAGACCGACCATGTGTTAAAAGGTATCCATCATTCTCAGGAGCATCCAGTTTTCTCTTTAGAAAGTCAGCAGATGTTAACACAACCAGACGAAAACCTGACTCATCAGTCATGAGTACCGTCGAGTGAAATGTCCCATTTGTCTTGTGACCTACCGATCCAGCCCCCGGAAGAGGAGCCCTTGTACTCTCTTTGACCCAAACAACTTTAATTAATCCCTCATCTTCCAGTCTGAGAGAGCAGGAGAGCCAGAGGCCTTAAATAAAACCAGTTTCAACCAAATGAGGAAGAAAATTACAGGTAAAGTAACATTAGTTCTGTGAAATTTGTTCTCCGGATTTGACCCATCGCCTGGGGGAGCGGTGAGCTGCAGCTGTGGCAAGCAGGGAGGCATTGGGTCCCATTTTTTTTTAAGTCTTTGGTATGACCCGACCGGTTTTGAACCCTGATATCCCAGTACCAGAGTGGACACTCAATCACTAGGCCACTGAGCTGGATTAGTCTTCAAAGCTGTCTAAGTTTGCTTTCCTATAGAAACGTATGGACACGTGGATGTTTGTGAATCACATGGGCTTTCCTCGAGTCAGTTTGAGTTCAACCTCTGGAAATTGGATGGTCTGATTCCAAAATTTTTGCAATCTAATAGAAGAAACAGATTTCAATATGATAGGTGGTATTAAACAGCAGCCCTATTATTAAGTAAGATGTGTTTAGAAAGTATGCGGGGGGGGGGGGGGGGGGGGGGGGTTGTTTTAGCCTTTCTTTACAAAAAGTTAATCTAAATAAAGATTTTTTATTTTTAGAACGATGGATTATGAGTCAATAGTGCAAAAGTCTTTGTTAGTGTGAACTCTGCAGGCTTTCTGGCTGCAGAACACAAAAAGAAATTTCTGCAGAAGAATTTGGGCTCTGCTCTAATTTTCCCCAAGACCCACATTTGAATCCCAACCGACCTACAAAAACAAGGTTCTGACGGATATTTAACATCGTCCTCTGATTCTGCGGCATACGTCTTCATTATCGTTATTTCAACTATACTTAACTCCAATGCAACGGTTTCCTAAGTAAATACAATGATTATGGTCATTTCCTATTTTTGCAATTACATTCAATTTGTTGCCCAGAAAGAGACCATTGTGTCTGATTTTCACATTCATTCATTGTTCCTTTTTCCCCTCGTTTACTTTTTCATTTTGCCACCACATAACTTTTATAGTACACACACACACACACACACACACACACACACACACACACACACACACACACACACACACACACACACACACACACACACACATACACACACATTGAGCTAATGCATCCTGTTAAAATGTTTATTATGCATCAGAGAGCTTACAAACTGCAGCTCCAGTCAAGAAAATAACACAAACATCTGTGTACTTTCTCCAGAACGACCAAGATGAGTTTATAATACTTGTTGAGAAAGTACGAAAAAAAAATTCCAAATGATAGTGAAAAATGGAAAAGGCTCGATGTAATAATGTTTATTTGGGCTTTTTTATGTGATGTCATAAAACGATACATAGAATAATCGCTTATGTCAAAAACTTCCCTGCGGAAAAATAAAATGAAGACACACAAAGAAATAAGAGACAACGAGTGAGTTTACGATAGTGGTCTAAAAAAAAACTATCAACTTGTAATGAATTCATCTCTCCATCCATCCCAGAGGAACATAGTCATTTTGTGTGTGTGTGTGTGTGTGTGTGTGTGTGTGTGTGTGTGTGTGTTGTGGTTGTCCAGATGCCAATTATCACTTCATTAAGCCACGAGTCAATCCATTAAAGATGTGAGGAATTGTCTGACGCTGCCGGCTCCATTAACACCGTGTCAAGCAAACTGAAGCCCGTATTAAAAATGCATCATTCTTTTTCTGCAGAGCACAAATTAAAACAGCCTCACTCTTAGGGAAGCTTAATTGCAAACAAACGTCTTTTTTTCTGCTGCTGCTGCTGAACACGCTGGCTGAACAGCCACAACTTCAACAGACTTACTTTTATTTGTCAAACACACAGAGTGGGACAGGGTGAGAAGCAAAGCCATATGAATACAAGCACGGCTGGCAGGCATGCATGGATCATCTCTGTTGTTGCTCCCGTTCAGTGTTGAGCACTGGAAGCCTCCCGAGGAGGACTCGGGGCCTTTGAGGGAGCCTTTTCATCACCTTCGGAGATCAATGTGTTTTCCTCTGGCAACAGGCGGAGAGCCGGGATACTTGAGACCCACCCCATTAAACTGCACTCTGCAATTATTCTTCCCGCAGTACTGACTGCGGTCGTGGTGGAAGCAGAACACTCTCTCCTGATGAGGAGAGGTCAGTAATAAGCCGATCGATCAGCCAAGTCCCAACGCTTCATCCTGAGAATTCACTTGGCACCAGTGGTCATCCTGACAGCTCCATCAGAATTCCTCTCTTTATATCCTGAGGACATCCAGCAACCGAAACAACACTTTTGTTGGCGCCCCCCTCTAAGCCCTTGTGTCATCATAAAAAAGCATTGGCTTCTGGTACAAATAAGATATCTTGCTTTTAAAAAGAGGGACTTTTAATCTAGATTAATACATATTTGTATTCCTTTAAAATAAACATTTAATCTCTTTATCTACGTTTTCATGTTCATGTGGTTCTAACTAAAGGAAATTAAAAGTGCACAAACAAAAGCAGTTTAAAAGTCACATATTCATCATCACACACGGGTGAAATTCATTTCTGCATTTAACTCCCAATCCAACCCCTTAAAGTTGAGTGTCAAGCAGGGAGGCATTGGGTCCCGTTTTTTAAATAATTGGTATGACCCGACCGATTTTGAACCCCAATCTCCCAGTCCCAGGGCCCAGACACTCTACCACTAAAAGCCACTTAGCTGGGTGTGTTTTAATGTTCAAAAATTAAAGATGCTCCTCCAGAGTCTGTCTTTGTATTTTTGGTCCAGGAATGCACCATTATGTCATTAAGGCTAAACGCTCATTCATGCTAATAACAGCGCTTTCATGATGACATGTTGCTTTCATGATGACATGTTGCTTTCATGATGACATGTTGCTTTCATGATGACATGTTGCTTGAATGAAGTCTGTAAATTGGGGTTCTTTGATATAAACTATATTTTATAAAATGGTATCATCAGGTCAGTGCTATACATAAACAAGTAGTTGGTATCGGCCTGCATCCACCCGATACACAAAGCCTGATGAAAATTTTGTGTTTTTCCCTTTGTGGTGAGATTTCTTACCCTAGTGAACTAGACCAAATTATTGCTTTGCAAAGAATGGTCTAGGCATGCTCCATTGGAACCTCAGCAGCTCCTACCAGGACTCTGGCTAGCCAATCACAGCTCTCTAGAGGGGTTTCAAACACATAAAGAGCTGTGATTGGTCCATAATGGTGGGCCAGTCATAGTGCTCTATCTGCTTAGTGAACAAATCACAGAGCTTTATCCGCTTTGTGGGCCAATCAGGGCACTCTATATGCCTGGTGGGTGGGATGATGCAACAGAGTGAAACAAGAGTATGTCACATTCATTGTCCAGTGGAATGTGGAGATCATTTGAAAGACAACGGTAGAACCCGCCCCACAACCGAGAGCCGTCAATGGAGCATGGCCAGACTAAATAATACATTTATTTAGTCTGGCTTGCCAGGCTAGAGATTTCTGTAATCATGCCAAAAAAAAAACCCAGAAGTCTGATAAACAAGCAAACTAATGCTAAAAATCTCAGGAACAACCTTCGATCACAAATGAATTCAATTAAATGTGAAACTCTCTAACGTCGTGTTAATTAATTCTACTCTGGCTTTGGCAGGAGACCCAGCCTCCATCTTCCCTCATAAACAAGGATCAGCCACATTTAGTGACAGAGCAAAGCTTCTCACTAGAGAACTCAGGAAGCTGATATCTCCAATTAGACGACTATTTGATTAATCGATGTATATAATAACTAAACAGAAGGAGGTGAAATGGAAACTTAAACCAAAGGACCACCTGGTAGCAGTTTTAAATCCCAACCACAACAGTCAGGATGTTTTTCCAACAAAAAAAAAGAAAGGATAAACATATCAAATAATTTATTTCAGGTCTTTTGTTGATTTGTGTTACTTTGCTGTTTTACCTTAAAGACCTAGTTCACAAGTTTTTCAGTACATTTGCTGTGGTCTCTATAAAGGGATGTCTTGGGAGTCGATTTCTGTGGGAAAATGTTCTGGCGTTCCTGTTTCAGGAAGTGGAAGTTAGTCGGAACAGAGAAACGCAGAACACAGCAGGATCAACTACATCTTGTTATGCTGTCTACCAGCTGCTTCATCACAGGAAAGTGTTAATTTAACAAGATTTAGTTTGAAACCGGGAATTTTAAAAGCTGGGTAAAAACACTGATAAAGGACCCGCACTTGTAGATGTTACGATCTGCCCCTGCCTTCCTGACTGTGTCTCTCTCCTGCCTGATTAGTCCTTATTGTTCTCACCTGCCCCTCGTTAACCTGCCCATGTGTTCCTAATTTTCCCTGTGTATTTATACCTCCCTCCTTGTACCAGTCTTTGTCGGATCATTGTATGTGCATGTGCTCGTTTTGTCCTGTCGCTCCCGTTTACTATTAAATCCATTTTTTTCATCTGTGCCTGCTCTCCTGCCTCCTGAACTCTCCACCCCCCCCCCCCCCCCCAACATGACAGTAGAGCACCTTTCAGAGTCAGAGGATTCCAAAGCGCTTTAGACTACAGTGTATCATTCATCCATTCACACTCTGGTGGTGATGAGCTACAGTGTAGCCACAGCTGCCCTGGGACACACAGACAGAGGGGAGGCTGCTGAACACAGACGTCACGGTCCCTCCGACCACCACCAGCAGGCAAGGTGGGTTAAGTGTGTTGCCCAAGGGCACAACAGCAGAATTCTCTGCCGGGATCCTACAAAGCCTCCAACTACTGGACGATCCGCTCTACCTCCTAAGCTACTGCTGCACCATAATGCTTCACGATAACCATCATGAAGCAGGATTTATGAAAGGTAAAATGGTGAAAGGAAAGTCCTGTTGTCAGCTAGTTTGAACGAAAGACAAAAAAACACTCACAACAAGACTTTCTTTTGAGTGAATCTTAAGCCGTCTGAAATTCTGAAATTAAAAAAAATAACCTTGGTTAACTATATTTCTGTTCACTCAACAAGTCTGACACAAAGAACTTGATCACGCACCAAGATTGAGTTTTCTTTAAAACATGACTCGTATAGTGTCAATTTAAACAAATCTCACTAAAACCAAATAAAACACAAACCTTGACCAAAAAATAAAAATTATATACATATAAAATATATAAAAATTATATATACATATATATATATATATATATATATATATATATATATATATATATATATATATATATATATATAAACAATTCACAAACTAGGAACTTGCTTCGGTACTAATGTGCTACATATAACATGAATAATAAGATTAAAAATAGAATAAAATATATAAAAAAAACTAGAATAAAACTTTCAGCGATAAAAAATGGCAGGTAATGGTAACATGGCCGATAACGTGACGTTGTGTCGAGTACAGAAGACGAGCATGGCTGTGTGTTTATAATCTATTCACAAGTCTAACGGCAGATGGAAAGAAGCTGTTCTTATGGCGGGAGGTTCTGGTCCGGATGGGCCGTAACCTCCTGCCGGAGGGGAGCGGCTCAAAAAGTCTGTGACCCGGGTGCGAAGGGTCAGCTGCTATCCGACCTGCACGCCCCCGAGTTCTGGAGACGTACAGGTCCTGGAGAGATGGAAGGCTGCAGCCAATCACCTTCTCAGCAGAGCGCACAATGCGCTGCAGTCTGTGTTTGTCCCTCACCGTGGCTCCAGCGTACCACACAGTGATGGAGGAGGTGAGGATGGACTCAATGATGGCCGTGTAAAACTGCACCATCATCTGGGCCGGCAGCTTGGCCTTTTTCAACTGCCGCAACCTGGTATTAAATTCTTTATTGGGCCCAATGTTATTGTGTAACAATATGTAATGTAATACTATTTTTCATTTAAATAATCCAACAAGTTGTTTGTTGAGTGTACAGGTAGAGTTAGATAAACACAACCTCACATGAAGATGTTGAACATGCGTTTGCTTAATGATGACCCAAGCTGCCTGATGGCGCCATGCAGAGCATCACAGAGCTGCTAAAGGCATTTCTGCAACAAGAGCCAGAAAACAAGATTAGCATCAACTGATCGCTCTCTCTCATTCAAGTTCAAACGAAATATTTCATCAGTGTTTAAGACTTTTGTGGTTTCTGGATGTCACATTAAAACCATGTGTAATCTTATACCTGCTGTTGGCAGATGACATGACTGCTGGCTGACCTTATCAACACCAGGAATGTGCACGACGTGCATATGTGTTTGTGGTGTGAGAGCGGTTGAATTTAGAGATGCAGAGCTGCTTAAAATAGACCACAAGGCCCTCAAACTGCTCAAGGACAGTCACTGCAGCTCTTCAACACGTATGAAATCACTGCCTGAAATGTACTTAACTCATAAATGTTACGACACAATCCTGAGCTATGTTAATGGGCTGACACGTGGTGTTCTCAGGCTAAACAGCTACTCACCAACAGCACCGTCAGTGTGACTAAATTAAACAAAATCCAACCACGCTTTTACAGATTTTCCCGTTTCTGGTACTTCTTTGCCTCTGAACTCTTCTGATATCGTCTTTCATGTACATCACATGGAGCTGGAAGAAAGAATGTTCACATCTCCAAAATATACAACTGTCTATGAAACTGAGAAATTATCAAAAAATAATTAGGGCTTCATCAAAGTTCAAAACCCTCAAAATGAGCAAGCCAGAATCATGTAAACAGCTTTTTTTTTTACTCTAGCAGTTTATATTCAAAACATCCAAACCAAATCATGACCCCGTAGAAGAGTTACCCCCGGATACAGACAGAGCTGGAATCAGCTCTCGCAGGTCTATGAATGAGTGTGTGCTACGAAAAGACCGAGTTTAAAGTCAGAAGACCTTTAACATTTCATGAGAACAAGATGCAAACACACAAGAAACCAACAGACACAGCTCACTATGTCTGCAACCTAACGTTGAGGTTCAGTCCCTCTTGAAAAAGTTGTCACACTGATCCTTAAACAGCTGCAAGTTGGGTCCATCTCCTGGAGGTGAGGGTGATACACGTCTGGTGAACCAGGCCAGCTGTTGTGATTTAGTACCAAACTAGTCTGAAACAGCAACTTTCTATATAAATGAAGAAGAAGAAGAAGAAGAAGAAAATATCATTTCTATAGCGCCTCTCAAGATAAAAAATCACGAGGCGCTTCACAAAAACAAAAACAAAAAATATAAAAATTGTAAAAATACAAAAAAGCATTTCGAAAATGTTTAAAAATATATTTAAAATGAGCAAGAATAAGCAATTGCGATTTAAAAGAAAAAATGTTAAGAAAGAGAGAAAGAGTGAATAGGAAAGAGGAAAATCAGTGGATCCTGAGGAAGGTGGAATAGGTGGGGAGAGCAGAATAAAGAGAGAGTGGTGAAGAAGGTCACACCAAAACCAGCTTGAAGAGGTGAGTCTTCAGCTGCTTTTTAAAGGAGTTCACTGAGTCCACTGATCTCAGGCTCAGGGGGAGAGAGTTCCAGAATCTGGGGGCCACAGCAGCAAATGATCTGTCACCTTTGGTCTTTAGCCTGGTGCTGCACAACCAGTAGGCTTTGATCACTGGACCTCAGGGACCTGCTGGGGGTGTAGGGACTAAGAAGATCACCAATGTAAGATGGTGCTTGTCCATGTAAGGCCCTATAGACCAGAACCAGGATCTTGAAATGAACCCTGAAGTTGACTGGCAGCCAGTGAAGCTGGAGGAGAAGCGGGGTGATGTGGGTGTGTTTGGAGGACTTGGTCAGAAGCCGAGCACAGGCATTCTGAGCCACCTGTAGACGGTTCAGGGAGGTTCTGCTCAGACACGTGAAAAGAGAGTTACAGTAGTCTAAGCGTGAGGAGATGAAGGTGTGGATAACTGTCTCAAGTTCAGAGCGGGACAGAATGGGACTCAGCTTAGCAATGTTCCTGAGATGGAAGAAGGAAGAGCGAACAAGAGAACTGACAAGAGAATCCAGGGTGAGAGCTGGGTCAAAGGTCACGCCAAGATTCCTGACAGAAGGTTTGGTGTGAGAAGCAAGCTGACCAAGAGAGTCTCTGACTTTGGGAACCAGCTTGTCTGGGGCACAGATGAGGATCTCAGTCTTATCTTCATTCAGCTGAAGAAAGCTCCCAGCCATCCAGAGAGCCATCCCATATGCTGTTGTTATGGCTGATGATGTGTATTTCCTTACATTTTCATGTAAAAGCGACCACAGCACCCACAGTGCTTCTCTGCTTCAGTGAAACATACAGTCCTGCATCGCTATCTTGTCACATGGTCAACACCCCCTTCCCGAAACATACACCTGAATGGCTCAGTTTCAAATATCGGACCAATACAGTGTGATAAAAATGAATCCCTAGGCCTGACATCTTCCCTGACGTTCTGGTTTGGAGTCTGCTCTGAGGCAACAAGCAGAAGCTATTAAAACAAAGAAAAGAGATAGACTCCTCCTTCCTATAGAGGTCATTTACACGGTATAAATACACCTGTGTTTGCAGAACCGGAGCAAAGAAAGTGAAAGCTGCGCTTCTGCTGAAGGAGTTCTAGAAAATCTTTGGCCGGGGAAAATACAACCGACCCTTTTAGAAATCAGCACATAGCAACCGTTTTAGAAGCGAGTTACATTGATAACGTTAAAAGTGTGAATCCCCTTTGCAGACTGGGAGTGCGACTGTGTGGCATTAAAAACGTCTAAACTGCATTTAATGACCAGAAGAAATGTTTGTTATGGCGCTTTGGAGACCAACAACACAGCCTACGTTACGGCGCTGTGGAGGGATTTACGCCGCACTTTTCAACATCGGAATTTTACAAATTATTTTAAAGCAGCATCAGTGCTGCTTATTTTCTTTTTCTTCCATTCTGCTACAGCAATTATTTCAATTTTATAAATGTTAGTTATTTGGGGACATCTGCAGACATTGTTTCCTTCTGAGTTACAAGCAGTCAGCATGAAAAACCCATAAGTCTACTACTACTGGTACATTTCTGAGTGCCTTCCTCCCTAAGGATACTCTGTTTCCTGAAATGTCCCAGAAAGCTGTCCTTTCAGGATAGGATGGTGAAATGGAGACACGCATGACATGAAGATTTTGTAAAATGACCCAGAAGTTCTGATAGTAGAAACAGACATTTTGATTTAGGCAGAAGCCTGAGAAGCATTCAAGCAACAAAGCTATGAAACAGCCTCCCTGAGGATTTGAGACTCATGAACTCTGCTGCCCTTTGTTTACTGCAGTATGATTTTAAATGTCTACTAATAGCGTCATTAATCTTGAGATGCACCAAAATGCTGTTAACTGATAACAAATAAACTAATCTGGTAAAAAACAACAAACTGCATGCAGCCGTGACCCAGCCAGCCCGGAAATCACACTGCCACTTCTGCAAGACTAAATGTCGGCAGCAGATCGGGCTTGAAATTGTAATTCATGCCAAACGTTTGCCATTTTCCCTCTACAAAGTCATCCCGGCCCTGCTTTGTCATGAGAAACGGAAAATGTATAATATAGAGGCTTTTGGGAGGCTTGGATATAAAAGCAGTCAGTCAGGAGAATGGAAGAATGACAGATTTAGGATCAGAATGGAAAGTCTGCAGTTCAGAGAGAGAGTGTGTGTTTGTGCGTGCGTGTGTGTGTGTGTGTGTGTGTGTGTGTGTGTGTGTGTGTGTGTGTGTGTGTGTGTGTGTGTGCGTGCGTGCGTGCATGAGTGCATGTGTTGTATGAATATTAAACTCTTTGATGTTTTGCTTGTAACACTGAAGCTTTGTAGTTTTAACATTAAATGGTAACAAAATATCTTTTTATCATCTGAAATATGATGAATGAGTCAAACTTGTGAATTTAAACTTTGAAAAATGGGATTTTCATCACAATAGAAACATTTCTCTGAGCTCTCAAATCTGCCCTCAGCAGAGGACTTTTCTGGTTTCATGTAGCCATCCACTGGATCATATAATCATGGAGAAGTCTGTAAAATCCACTGATTTCTCTAATTAATCAGACCTGTATATCCTGCAGAAGCTGAGGACAGAATAGTGGAAGGACTGGAAGCGACATCTGTGTTTCTGACCTACAAATAGGTGAAAGCTCTGGAAAGATACAGTATAAAATCAGATATTTGAATCGTCATCGCACAAATAACTACAGGAGATGGATGAAACCAGACTACAGAGTTTCTGGGCTCTCCCAAACACCCTGAATAAACACCGAGGAGCACAGACGAGCTCTGGGAGGATGCTGAAAGCTGCAAGTGTCTCCGAGGCCTCCATTGGTCCTGAGCGGAAACAAAAATAAAGTGTCATCATCGGGATGTCAAAACGAAGACTCACTGAGAGTCGGCCATGCAGCTCAGTTTATTTTATAAACTCCTGTAGAGGCTCCATGGTGAGCAGGATTCTTGTAAAAGGAAAATAACCTAATCTAAAAATGATTAGAAGTGATTATAGGCTAGAAATAGAGTAATGTGGGCCTAAAATAATAGCTGATCATGCATCCAGTCCATTGATTCACAACCATTTTAACTTCAAAACCCACAAAACAACATCAAAGACCAGATATCATTGGCTGAACTTCACAATCATCATTAAAATGCTGAAATAACACGGGCACAGTCAGAATACACATTTTCTATATGACGTTCTTGGTTATTGTTGTGGAGAAAAGGAAATATATTTTAGTTTTATTGGTTTTCCAGACATCATCTGAGGACCCCTAATTTAGTAATTCCCAGCCCACAGTTGGGTCCCGACCCAGCTTGGGGACCCACTGATCTATAAAACAAATCAAGTGTTTGACTGCAGAGGGATTAAAGGGTGAATGTGGAACACGAACACCAAAGCGACATCTAGTGTTTGGGGGTTGTAGCTGCAACAATAGAACAAGGTTTCCACTTGTTGGGATACCAGGTTTGCTGCCGTTACGTTAAGTAAAGTTAAAGTCTCACTAGTTGTCACGCTGGTGTGTGAAATTTGTACTCCCTCCATCCCCTGGGGGGGTGGTGAGCGGCAGACACGGGAACCGTGTGTTGGTTTAACCCCTCAATCAAACCCCTAAAGATAAGTGTCAAGCAGGGACATGTTTTTAAACGGTTTGGTACGACCCAACTGGTATTTGAACCCTGACCTCCAGGGCAGACACTCATACCACTAAGCCACTGAGCTGGTGACCACCCAGCACCATGTCCGGTGACTAATCGTACAGGGTGAGGACTCATTTCTACAGTATTTGATGTTTGAACATCTTCTGGGTTCAGAAGCAGCTGCTTGACTTGTTGAGTCCAGCATTTACCAATCGTCCTCGCTTTGCCGCGCGGACTGTTTACTGTGTTTGGTGACTCGCAATGGTGACCTCTATATCAGCCGATATGTAGACATAAACTGAGAGCTGTGCCATCAAAATAAATATTCAAATAACTCATTTACTGCCATTGATGACTAAGTCATCAATTGCATTTTTTAACGGGGCGTGCCTGTGAACGAGACCCCACACAATGAGAACTAACATCACGGCTCAAAAGCTGATCATCACCCGCGTAAGTCACACGTCATGTGATCAGGAAGAAGAAAATCCATGAGTTAGGAGATCGTTTTGGGCTGCTGCTGCGAAAAAAGTGAGACGCCAGCCAGAAATGCTTCAGCAGCACACTTCGACAACAGATCGTGAATATGAACGGATAACACTAGAAACACGCTGATTCTTCCTGATGTAGGAAGTGAGTCTTGTTTTGGTAGTTTTGGTGTTTACATGACAACAGAGCACAATGTTCTGTGACTCGTCAAAAAAACTGTGCAAAAATTTTAAAATGCTGGCAGTGAATGAGTTAAAATATAGCTTTTAAAGCTAATACTGTACCTCCATTCTGCACACCTTTAAACGCCTCGTGGAGGTAGTTTTTTTAAATATAGCTTTTTATGAAATTGTTCCATATTCAACCTTAAAATGAATTTCTTTAAAAACCTTGCTTTTATATTTTCTGTTAATTTCCTGTTTTAAAAAAAGCCCAAAATAACCTTGGGATATTTTTTGGACAGAAATTGTTTCCTTAAAGAGCCAAAGTTAGTATTTTTATTCATTATTAAGCGTGGATCTGTTGACCAGGTTTCTGAACGTTGCTACCTTGGAGTAAACCTGGACTCAGATCTAAATTTTGAAGACCAACTTCATTCGTTCTTTTAGCAAATGATCGGTGGTCTCTCTTATTTTTTATTTTAATGTTTTCCCGTAATTTTTCCCCCTTTTCCCCTTTTTTCTTTCTTCCCCAGTGGTCTGTAATATAAATAAATGCAGCGAGTCGATGTGTTCTTTTGCTCCACAGATTTTATGTTTTATTGTAGCTAATAAAGCTAATCTACCAATATTTTGCTGCTAATTGGTTACAAGAAAAATCAAAGTAGGCATTTTGTTAATTTACACACTGGAATTAGATTAAAATGGCTGCACTACAAGACAGCACCACCACCTTTCTTTTATCCAGGTATTTCAGGTGTAGTTGAAGCTTCCATCTGGCTTTCCTTCACCTCCACCTACATCGCGTCTCACATCTTCTTCAGGCTGCACTCAGATGCACACAGCAGCACAATCTCACGTCCTAACCCACCTCCTGTCAACCTCCATAAACGTTCCTGTGTGCTTATGCACTAATCTGTCCCGAGTCAACTCTCGTCTAAATCAGCAAGAGTTGTTTTGGGGTACACGTTACTCTTTTGAGAAGGAAAAACCAGGTCAGGTCATCTATTTTTTAGAGAAAGACACTCATATTAGGAGTTTATTTTAACCCATTAAGACCTGACTGAGTTTCTGTATGAATGTGGGGACTGGTCTCCCAGTTAGACCATGAAGGGTGGCTCCCACTTCAGTCAAAATGAGCTGTGCAGTATGTCTCTTTGTACTAAGGCTGGAGTCCTGTAACACCGATCTTCACGTGTTTCATCAACTCAGCGGCCACTTTATTAGGTACACTTTGTCAGTACCAGATTGGACCCCTTTTGCCTTCAGAGCTGCTTTAATTCAGCATGTCATAGATCCAATAACTTGTTAACATTCCTCAAAGAGTCTGGTCCACATTGACAAGATTGCATCATATCCATGAAGTAAGCCTCCCACTGAATCACGTCTCAAAGGCTCTGGACTGGACTGAGATCTGGTGACTTTGGAGGTGGTTGCAGTCCAGTGAACTCATTGTTATGTTCTAGAAACCAGAGATGAACTGAGCTTTGTGCATAGATCCATGTTTTATGCTGGTGACACTAAATCCTGACCCAAACATCCGAAAGCTTCAGCTGAAATCCAGACTCATCAGACCAGGACACGTTTCTCCTGATCCTGTGTGAATTGTAGCATCAGTTTCTTGTTCTTACTGTAGCTGACATGATTTATACCTGTGTGGTCTGCTGCTGCTGTCCCTTTACATCCAACCCTAACCCTAAAGATGTTTCTGATCCACAAAACTGGTATGTGTTAGTTAGTGAGCAAATTATCAGGTCTTGGTTTTGTGCTCAAACAACAAAGAGTTTTCAGAAACATGGAAGGAGTTTTTTTTCTCCACCCCAACTGTGAGGCTGACATCACCAGAGGAGTCTGTAAGTGAAACTAATAGAATAGACCGTGAACAATGGCGCCTGCTGCTGAGAAATATCAGACACAGGGCGCACGACCACCGTTTAAATTGAATAAAAACATTTGGAAGGCTTAAGGTAATGAGGAAACGCATTAGTATAATAGCATTAACCAAAATATTTGGCTTTGAATAAGACTGTTAGATACCTAAGTTACTGCCTAATCTAGAAAAAAGTGATACCAGCGGGTATAGACGGACATTTTTGTTACTAAACAAAAAATTGGGGCAGATGTTGTAACGCAATACCATGTGAGAAATAGCCAGAGATTTTTTTAAACCATTTCTTGAAATTCTACAGAAAAAAAAACCAATAAAGGGGTGTTTGTAAAGTGCGCTGGTGAAGTTCCTCTGTATTATGTTTCCTCTCCATCTGTCACTCAAAGTGACCAGGTCAAATGTGACAGGAGGAAAAGGGGCAGAGCTCATCCTTTAGGGATTATTTTTAATCCAGACCTGTAGTTTCAGGTGGAGAGAGGGCTTTAGTAAAGCTGGTAGAGAGTCCAGAACACATTGTTCCCATTAGATGTTTAATCCAAAAGGGGTTTCATAATATTCAGTGGAGTTTTGGTTGTATCATGCATTCAAAGTGATGGTGTGTATTTTCCCTGGCGATAGGGGGCAAAATACCTAAATCACTGCACGCAAGCAGTATTTCTCTGTTCGAGTGAGACCTTACATTAGGGTCATTAGGGTCAAAAATCTCTAGGAGTACAGTTTTCAAAAGAGTACTTCGTCAGATCGTTCAATCTCCAGCTATAGCAAGCACATCAGACTCCCATTCATCACTGGCAACGAGTGAAGAGGTAAATGTGTAAAACAACAGTGCTTATGAATGGTTAAAGTTTGCTAACCGTTTGTTACAAATCAGTAAATGCATTATGTCTTCACGGGCTCCCGTAGAAGGAAACATGCGAGGCCAGGCGCCTTGCTTACAAGGACACTGTCCTTCCTTGGTCAAAGAAAACGGTTAAATGGAAGAGACTTGGATCACGTGGCCGCAGCTTCCACGGCAGTCACGTAATGTCACGTGACACGGGAGATAACGTTACATTTTATATGTATTAGCTTCAATATAAATAACGAGCCTTTTACTTTTTAAATTGTGTATATGTTTATTAAATTAAAAATATAAGCGAGTTACTACCCGCTAGCCACCGAAGCTGCAACCAAATAACCAACCATAGATAACTTCTTTGGATCTAAAAAAATTTTTTTTAAATTAGCTGACTTCCTTTTCAACTTGAAAATTGTCCTCGAAGTGGCTGCCGGCTTCTGATCCGCCGTATTTTTGAAAATACCGCAGTGTATTGTGGGTAATGTTTGACTAAGGCTAGGCTACAAGACACCTCCTATGTATCCTTGCTCAGCTAGCTAAATGGCTAACAAACAGAGAACACACGCCTCGGTAGAACATGAACATTGGAACACATCTTGGCGGCTCCCGATGATGTATCTCCTAGGCAACCGGGGCGGGGCCAAGTCATCAAGGCAATGTTCCTTGGCATTGAGAAACACCCATGGTGTCTAATATGGCGTCACCCAGAGACTTAGGCCCACTCCCATGTAATTTAGACCTGATTTTAATGGTTATTTGTTACAAAGCAGCCAACATTTTTCAACAACTGGGTGTCATTTAATTCATTTTCTACATTTCAATGGAAAAATATTATAGATATCCAAGTGGTCTTTTGCTGGATTTAACAGGACATTTGGAGAAACATGATAAAATTCAGAAGGCTCTAAGTGAAAATCCCTAGATATTTAGTGAAAACACATTATGTGCTGTGAAAGTTAATGCTCCACACTGTCCCCTCTTTTTCAAACTAATTTCAATGTTCCCCTGAGCAAATAGCTTAACCCCTCCCTCCTCCTCCAACTGCACCAGTACAGCTTCCCAGCAGCCCAACTAAGAGCTGTGGTTTCCTGGGGCAGCCTGTGGGTGAAACTACAAAGCAGACAGCTGCTGACAAAGACTCAGCCTGCTCAGCCAATTTCACTTTTGAAACCCACATAACTGACTCAGACTAATCAAAGCTGCCTCCCCAACCTTCACACGATTGCCTGTAAGCTAAGCTAAGAGCTAATACCTTTAAATTAATACAACAGCAAAAAAGATTACAGTTGTTTCCATAACAAAGTTTAACAAATGGCTCCAGGCAAATTTTTACAGCTGGTCAATATTTTCACCTAAATCTTGGTCATGAACCAAGTATGCATATTTTCCTAAGATATTAAACTTGCAGGAAAAAGCTAAATTCATGAGCTTGATTTAAGGTGCAACTTGAAACAATGACATCCTGTGGTCAAACGTGGTTACTGCATTCTATTTCTTCAAGTAAAAAAATCACTTTCTCACTGCTGTTCAGAGAGTTTCATGACTGTTTCCTAAACAGCACCAATTGCCAATTGAAAAGGTAGCTTGAGATATTTTTAGAGCTAACTATTTGCTTCTAATTTACATTAGCATTAATAGCTCAACTTTAGCCTCTGGCATGTTTTATCTAATATAAAAAAATAATGCTCTTAGGGGGACAAGAACTCTGGGTCTCTCTTGTTTACTGGCTTTGGTTTTCTTTAAACCTTTTTAAACCTCTTTTGCCTGCTAGTGTTGAATTATAAATGCCGGTGCTGCAGATTTGGCAACCTCATAAACTCACATAAATGTAAACAGTAACTATGTCCCTCTTTCGTTTTTTTAAAGGAGAACATCTGACAATCTCCAAAGCGGCTGAGAAGGAAATCTGTTTCAGTATAACCTTCCTTCCGACGTGAGTGAGTCATTAGACTGCTTTGTGAACATTTCATAATAGAATTCTCATATATTGCACCTTTAAACTGCTATAAATTCAATGTTTATCTGGGGAAAAAAAGTTATTAAAATAGTGACACAAACTGGTATTTACACATCCTGATTAATCCTGTTTAAAGGAAATTTAAAATATTAGCAGGGAAGTCAAGATGATCCATGGTAAACATGGAAAGTGACTCTGACATTCTGGAAACAAGCCTGCATGGGAAGTGAGGAATTTGCATCTGTAGATGAGTTAGCACCATGTGTGTTTTAGGGGGAAAGGACACAAATATTAGTCATGGCAGAATGCAATGTGAACAAACAAGGATACTCTTTTCAGTGACTTACGTCGGAGGAAAAAGAAAATCGCTGTGTTTCTAGAAATGCACTCATGTCAGTTTTCCAGGTTGATTACGATTACCAATTTCTGTAAAACCCTGGCATGCCAATATCATTGGGATTCCGTCTAAACTGTACTTTAGAGATGGTTTTTCCTGAATCAAAGAGATGGGATTCCAGTGTTGTTGCATTAATTTGACAATAATTTGACCTTTAAAGGAGTCATTCACTTGTTATTTCAATACATTCGATGGTCTCTAGTATAGATGAGTAATTTTCTGTTGAAAAAAAGCTCCCGAGCTCTTGTTTCACAAAGAAGTTGGTGGGGTGGAAAAATGATTTTGACACTTATCCGTTAGTATTCATGATATGAAAATATATTGCCTCTGATTGGCTAACAACAATACAACTCTTCCACTGCCTTAATTCAACCTGCTTTCACTGCTATGATGTCTGCACAAACAGCACAAGCCTGAAGGAGCTCTGCCATGTTGTAGAGTTGCTAATGCTAATGGTTAGCTTCTACTAGCCACAACATACTCTGCTCTTTCCTAAATCAGCAACAGCCAAGCAGTCTATGAATGCTGATTCCCAGCGTGACCTAGACGTGTGGCTTTGTCTGACCTGAGCATTACCTCTTCTATTATCTATCAGGAGCTAAGACGGGAAACAGGGGTAGAAGACTATTTTCACCTTCAGCCTGCATGTTAACCTCAGAGTGACTGATCATGTTTCAAAAAACCAAATATTATATGTTTCCACTGTGAACCTAATGGTAAAATAAACTGTACATGATGCAATATGAAGTCCAGAGGGATGCAGTCTGCTTATGAGAAACAGTGGATTAATACTAACAGCTCACACAAGACTTCAGCCATTTTAAAACTGCAAATATTGGTACACCTCATTTAACACTTCCTAGTTACTGCAGCAGAAATATTCAAGCCCAGGTTGCACAGGAGACAGCCGTTTAAAACTACACTACTCAGTTAGTGTGAAACTGATGAATATGCAAATGTATTTTGAACTAGATTCAATTTTTATAGGTGTAGAAAACACATTATTTATTTTATGCTATTCATAACTCTTACAAACTAGTTTACCCATATCCTAATGTGTTGTCAAAGCAATGAATATTGTGTTCTCCAGTCGCTGGGCCTTCCACAGTTGACTGAGAGGGTTAGGATTAGGGTTAGGGTTTCTTGCTAGCAACTCTTGACTTGTTACCACTCTGCTTATTGGAAGATTTTAAATGACCATGTTGAGGGAATTATCACCTTTTTAGAGCTAGAGGTCCAAGCTGGAAGCCAGAAAATAGGCCATTCGGAAACTGAAGCCAGTGCTGACTCAAAGGGGTTGCAAGAAATCTGCAGCCATTTTTAACTAGGCTGAACCATAATCTCCTCTTACATCTCCTAATGAGTCAGATTACAGGGAGATCAAGCCTCTGAGTCCATTCTTACTTCTTTATCATCACAAGAAAAAACACTAAATTCAATTTGTCCTGGTCGCTTAACCTTGGCAGCACAGAAATTGCAGCCCAAGCCGCAATACACAAAGTACAGTATGAGAAACTTTTACAAAACAAGATCTGAGGAGGCAGGCGACGCCAGCGAATGACAAACAAACTAATAACTGTCAAAAAGAAGAGATTGTGGTATGGATAAACAAAAACCAGCAGTACAGCAGGTGGATTTTTCATTTGGTTGTCAGGAAGTTAAACACAAGGTGAGTTCCTGGATACAGAAAGTTAAAACGTCCACGGTAATCCAGGAACGCATTCTCAATAAACGAACACAGGAAAGATCATTCGTTTCACCATTCCTTTATTTTTAATGGCCTTTTTCATTATTTTTCATCCAAGATAGTATTTCATGCCTCCAAACCGCCGATTGTGCATTGCTGTCGCTTTTCTAAAGGTTTCCTTTTAATCAAACTACAAAGCTTCTCTTTGCTTCATTTAAAGACAGAACGGGGCCAGGGGTAATGACATGGAGGAAACTTTTTTCATGGGTGGAGTTCATGTTTGGTCCTCAGACCAAATAAAACCTGAAGAGTTGTGTAAGCGGCATCGCTTTGAGCCTCTTGTAGCTGCAGCTTCCAAATGCTAATGAAAATGGGATTAGACATTTCATAGCAAATACAAGTTTTCTTATTTACAGTAGGAGACCACTGGAACTTCATCCAGCCCACACTCTGGACATGCACACAGTTTCCATTTACACAGAGTAAAAAGCTACATGCCTTGCTACGACACCTGCATGATAATAAACAGTGCTAACTGCACACATAAGGATGTTTTATATAGCAACACACACTTAATCCTAATACAAGGCTCTGTTCTGGGAATGGAGCAGATTTCATTTCTACAACAGGACACTGATTGTAGGTCGGCTGAAGTCAATTACTCGTATGAGTGGCAGCATACTGTTCACATTACAATCGCCAAGTTACGCTGTTTATTACCGCCTATGTTCCATGAGAACTCGTGTTTTTTTGGAAGCAGATGAAAGGAGCGCCAGTGAATTACTGTACTCCTAAAGAGAAGTGCAATTACAGCATTTGAAGCCCGCGTGTGAAGACGCTCTGCTGCAAATTCAGCATGAAGCCACCCCCGACAGTTCCCTCTGAAATACCCCAGCCTCTGAAACCATGGGAGGCCGCGTGGCGCTGGCGTCCAACTTGTTGTCATGTGTGTGTGTGCGCTGCTTGGTTAACTGTCTGTGATGTCGTAAATGTAGCACCTACTCTGGCAGCCAGCACTTTCCACAAGCTCCACTTTATCAATCATTACTGGGAAAGTCACTGAGCTGAGGCTCTAAGAAGTATGCTGAAGGACGGATGCTAAAGTGGTCGTGATTTGCGTAAACAGTAAACATTTACAGATGTGGAATATTAAAAGCAGAGATTGGAGGTTTAAACTGGTTTGAACGGTGTTTATGTCATAAAGTGGAAAGGATGATTTGGTTTATTGGCAGATATAGATTCCAACCTTACTTTTGTAAATTGTCACAAACAGGATAGGAAAACTCATTTTTAGAGTAATAGAACAATTACTGAGCTTGATAGATTCATAAATAATGTCAACCTTTTGCTTTTTGATGGCAAATTATAATGTTTATGCCTCTGTAGGAATTAGCAAAACATTATGATGTTAGTTGTTGGAGAAAAAAGCTCAGAAGCTGCTGTTTGAGAACGTAGAAGTCAGCCAGAGGAGAAAGGGGAAGCAGACGACAGGTTTATTTCCTGGTATTTGGACATCTCTCCTCTGATTGGCTAACAGCAACCAACTCTACCACTGACTCTGTTTGCTCTGCACTGTTGATGTTGTATCTCCATAAATAACACAAGCCTGACAACAATTGCCATGTGGTGAAGTTGCTAATGTTAACAGTTAGCTTCTACTAGCTGAGATGTGCTCTATTCTTTCCTGGTTGCTAAACACCATTGTGAGTCAAGATGAGTGAGTCCATGAATGTTAAGCGACAGTGTGACGTAGATCTGTCAGGAGTTCCTAATCCCATACCGCAGCGCTAATCCGTGAGAGCTGGGGGGTGGGGGGTTTGCACACGTTCCGCTGCCGTTTCTCACCAGTATCAGCTGATGGACGGGTCTAGTTTCGTTGCGCCGTTCCTGTCAGCGGGCACGGTAGGGTCGGGGAGGGGGCGGGGCATGACGCTTAGCCTGGCGGGTGGCCAAGCAAAGCCTGGCAGGCCGCCAGTCTTATTAACCGCTGGGGAAACCCTGCTTGAAGAAAACATATAAACACCTTTTTGTAAATGTACTGGTTAAATAGTGTGCCATGTCAAACGAAAAACTACTGGACATGATGATCATGACTTGCTTAATAACGAAAAATTATTAACGAATGAGAACAGGAACATTTCTCTGTAATCAATTATGAGTGGGTTTGGCGATGACTAAGTTATTCTTCAGGATGCTTCAACTCTGAGGGAAAACGCTTTAAAACGGTCCATGGAAAGACTCCATTCAGCAAAACCAATCTGTAAACATGCAACATGAAAATGTTTGAACCAGACCAATGGATAACATAGTTTTTTATTGGTTAATTAAACAATTTGGATTATATTTAAAGCCACAGGAAATGCAGCACAGTACTAATTGTGTTTTCTAGTTTATGGTATTTTCCTCATAATTAAGTAATTTTATCCCATTTTCCTCCTTCTAATCCAAAGAAACTGCATTTGCGTGTCATCAGGTTTTGGCCGGTACATTGGTTAATAGTGTGAAAGGAAATCTGGCATACTGCAGAAGTAGCTCCCTGCTTATGTTTCATGGTTTATTGTGCTACCATTATGGATTCAGAGTAGTTTATCATTCTGGGTTGTGTGTTGGAGTCAAATTCCAGCTGCTCTAATAGTATTGTTTGTCATGATTGTTCTGTTTAGTCAAGAATAACATAACATTATAAAGTGAAAGGAAACTTTAAAAAGGTCCTTTACTGATATGTTTAATACATTTGCAGTGGTTTATGGTCAGAATGAAGGCATTGAAAGTTTTACTTTGAGGGGGGGAAGCTCCATTGTACGTGTTTCAGCATGGAGAAGTCTGCTGTAGGAGAAAGTAGCTTCAGATGATAAGATTTTAAGTCTGATTTCCTGATATTTGGACATCTCTCCTCTAATTGGCTAACGGCAATGTGACACTACCACGGACTCTGTTTGCTTTGCAACGTTGATGTTTTATTCTCTCAAATAACACAAATCTGAAGGGTTTTTGCCGTATGGTGGAGCTGCTAATGCTAATGGTTAGCTTCTACTTGTCGAGACGTACTCTGCTGTTTCCTGGACACTAAAGCAACAACAATCTTCCCTGTTGCGAGTCAAGATGGGTGAGTCCATGAATGTTAAAGTAGACTTCTGGATTATTTCTTTTACCTGATGACACCATCTAGTGGCTGACAAGCGTATCACACCAAGATAATGTTTTACTTCTGTATTTACAGCTGAAAGCAACGCCTCTCATTCATGAGCACACTCCTCTAGCCAACAAACAGCTAAAACATGTTGTTTTACAATTGGTGTGCTCATGCTTGAGTTGGAAAAGAGTAGAATGTATTCTCCAGGTCAGGGATGAGATCCTGACTCTAGTGAAGGAGTTTAAGAATCTCGGGGTCTTGTTCTGATGGAAAGATGGAGCGTGAGATCGACAGGCAGGTTGGTGCTGTGTCTGCAGTGATGCGGGCGTTGTACCGATCTGTCGTGGTGAAGAGAGAGCCGAGACAGAAGGCGACGCTCTAGATTTACCATTCGATCTACGTTCCTACCCTTACCTACGGTCACCAGCTTTAAGTAGTGGCCCAAAGGGTTCAAATAAAGGCAACTGGACTTCTTTGGTTTCTTGAAGACGTTTTGCTTCTCATCTGGGGAGCTTTGTCAATTCTGACTGGAATATGTGAGAGTCAAGCTTACAAACTGTAGCTGTCAGTTGTTATTTAATGAGCAGAAACTACTCTGGGTGCCCCTCCTCTCTACACCCTGATGAGACGTTGGCCTCTATTGAGAGGGGGTCTAGGTGTGACCTAGACTGAAACTGCTTAGGAATGAGATTCAAAGCTGCATTATAGGTACTGGAAAGGTGGAATCTAAGCCCCCCTCCCCTAGTTAAAGTGGGGTTTTCACATTTGACATAGGTAGCTTCTTTACTCATCTCTCTTCTGTAACTCCTCAGAGAAGATAGATGGTTTGAGAGAGGAGTAAAGGCAGGAGATAGGTGTGGGAGACTCTTTTCATGTTCAGCCTGCATGAAAAACTCAGAGTGACCGAATATAATCAGAAGTAATGAGCAAAAAATGGTTTCTCTGTGCTCCACGCCTTTAAATGTGCTAGTGGTGGAATTTTCTAAGACCCAAGTTTTCAGCCACTCATCGTAAAAGTTTGTTAGAATCAAAGTTTTCCGTTGCTAATCTCAACAAAAGCATTTAAAAATCAGTGACTGAACATTTAAGTACCTTGATCTTCTTTTCAAATATTTACCTCACAACTCCAACGGGTTACTTCTGAACTTTTCTCTAGACGGCAGCACTTTAGAGAGCATGATTTCACATTTCTCCTGAAGGTACCATACTGACATGAAAGACATTCTTATGCTCTTTGATGAACAAGCTAAAGCCAGAGACAAACTCTGGCCTTATCGAATAGTAACACTGAATTATCACATCTGAGTGGAGATAAATGGTGCGACCACGTGGACAAATTAGTTTTGATATCTCACCACTACTGATAACACACTGAGTGACTCAAGGCTTTGCCACAAATGGTCTCACTTCTGTAGTTATAGCACAATCAAAGGCCTTACCGTTACCAATAAAGCTTGGGAAACTTTGAGTCTTGGCCTCAGCCCAAAGCAAAGCATGAACACAGTGGAAGCACGCGTTTATTTTTTCCTCCTAACCCGCTTACAGATGGTGAGACCCCATCTTGTCTGTGCCAGCACCCTGCCAGGGAGGCCCCTTTGATAATGAGTCTTAAACAGCATTTACAGCCACTCTACAACAATGGTTTCCACATAACATTTGCCTGAAAGAGCCCTTATTTTGGATAAAATTGCATTTAGAATGAGCTAATAAGCCCTGCCCTTGGCAGCATCACATTAAGTTTAACTCATTGTTCCTCCGAGGGTTGGAATTTCAGAAAACACAAATATGACTTCAGCTCAATGTGAAGTTACAAGGTGAAACATAAGATTGTTGTCTTTGTTTTGAAAAGCTAATAATAGTTAGCTTAGCTGAGCCTAAACACAGAGTAAAGGAAACACACCAAATTAATAAGCACTTTTCGCAAAGGAAATGACATATCAGGGTTTCCATCAAGTGTCTGTTAGTTAAATGTACAGTTAGTGTTAGCATAAGGGTTAGTTTAGGTTATGCTATCTTTCATTTAGCTTCATAAATCAAGTAATTAGAATGATGTCACTCTGCTATGTTCCTGTTGGGATGTGCTACTTGTGCTCAGAGACCAGGCTAACAACCATGTAGCAATACAAATCAATTACAATGAATTTTTCTGGTTGAATTCTGTAATATCACATTAGAAGTAGCAGTGACGTGCGGCCAAAGGAGCCATTATTATTTATATAAAATCATTGTGTGCACTGACTTTTCTACACATTCGTTTCTGTATTATTTATGGTCAAAATCACTGAATTTACGTCTTTTCTGATCAAATAAATGACAGAAGAGCAAGACAGACACAATGTTTGTTTTACAGTAAAACAATGGGGGGGGTGGGGTTCAAGTAAAAAAGTAAAAAAAGTTGTGGGCAGCAGTAACTCAGGAGGTAGAGCTGGTTGCCTCATGGGTTCGATTCCAGCTCCTACCAGGGGTATTCTGCTGTCGTGTCTCTGTCAGACCGCCCCAGGGCGGCTGTGGCTACAAAGTAGCTTACCATCACTAGCAGTGTGTGAATGTGAGAGTGCATGAAAGCATCTTTGAGTGTCCTAAAAAGCGCTATATAAGTTCAATGTATTATTATTATTGTTGTTGTTGTTGCTATTATTATTATTATTATTATTATTAAAAACATTGTCTTCTACGGTAAAATACTGACTTCAGTACAATTTTTAAATGTAAAAACAACAATAAAAATACCTTCTTACCATAAAAGAAAAAAATGTGCTCGTAATTTTACGGTACCGTTTCGGCAACCCCAGCTGCCGACATTTTACTGTAAAATCTACGTTTTTTTTTACAGTGTGTGGGAATAGTGCATATATAAGGCCACTTCTTTCAAAATAAAAACATGTTTATCCTGGATATTGTCTGCTGTGGTTCACATTTGTTGGGTGTGACTGGTGGGTTTGCACCTGCAACAATGTCTCAGTTGTCAGGGTTGCAAACACCTCCTCTCAAAATCCTCAGATGTGTACATTGCATTGGGTTAGCTAACTAGCTTAGCCAAGTTTGATTATTTTAGGTAAGCTTTTTTTATCAGGTATTCCCACCCTAAAAAGATAATACTGTTTTTTGAATCCGTGGCTTTAATCCAACAGGTCTGATGGATAATACAGACATCACAGCTCTACCTAGAGCTCCTGAATGCTGGTCTCCTTGGAGCTATAGAAGCTTGCACAACAGAGCCGTTCAGTCTTCGTACGATCAAGCAGCTTCATGTTTTGCAGCGTTGACAGTAAAATCAAGGACACAAGAGTGACCATGCCAGAAGATATTACTCATGTGAAACCTTGCCACAGAGGGTAACAGTACACCTCTGGATATGAAAACCCTTGCGCCTGTTGTAGTGTGTGTTTTGTGTCATGGGTCGTCAGAGTTACATCATGGGCTGTGTTGAGGTTGTGAAGCTGCCAGCCGGGTGATGCAAAGGAAAAAGAGGCAAGGGCAGAAGATGGGTGTGGGAATTGGAAGTCTCAAACCTTAGCAACCTGTCTTTCCTCACTGTTCACCCCAGTGACACAGACGGGGCTCTGCAGATGGTGAGGAGGAACGGAAAAGGATGTAAGAGGATCTGTCTTTTATCACTGCACAGTAGCAACCTCTGGGGAGCATCTTCTTTTTCTTTAGAAGCCACAGACAACAGATGTTTTGTTCCAACATCCTGATTCAAGCAAAGATTTTCTAGATTACAATCAAATGTCTTCATTTCTCCATGCTAACTGTTGTTTGAATCTATAAGAACTCTGTTAAACCCACAGAGGCAGAGTGAGACATTACCCAGACCATAGACATCCTTTCACCCATACTAAAGTCCAACAACTGATGGTTCTACCAATACCACACAATCCCAAGGCCTGGGCTTCTGGACTGCTTTAAAATACTCGCTTGAGGACAACCGGATGGTGATGGGTGATGTCCTTGGAGTATTTAGAGGAAGCCGAGCAGACAGGTGCTTCCCATGTTAAAAAAAAATCCAGAACACCAGAGACCTGAGAAGGGTTAGATGTTTCAGACGAGGTCACAAGCTGTTTAGACTTATCCACTCAGTTTTTTTTATTCTTTGGCACGTGGTGACAGCTGAACTTTAGGAAGGCGTATCTGCTTGGTTTCAGGTCTCCTAAGTGGCAGACTGGATTCTGACCACAACCTATGGTCGTCCTTGGCTACACGGTCCTACTACTCCACACCAGCTATTCTCAGATGCATTAAGGCTTGTCTTAAATAACATTAGGCTTTTAAAAAAATCACCCTAAAATGATCAATATTGACTTTAATAACTTTTGTTCATGAATTAGACACTTACTGAAGCTTATCAAACTAAATGGAACTGCTTGGCTTGGTTATTATAATTACAGATGCCTTAATAAAGTAGAAAAAGAAAGTGTGCTTTAGACCTTTGAAATTAATTAAAACTTTCATTAGGCTCCGTAGAGCCTAGAAAGTGCAAGGTGTGAAAATATTAAGAGACTAAAGAAATGTGTTCTCTCAGTTTTGTACATATAGAGATGTTGAAGGAGATTTTGTGGCTTTTCTAAGTAACAATAGTTCAGTGGTTGTTCTAAAAACACATCTATGAAGTTCTTTGCATTAAATTCCTCTCAAATAAAGAAGGTTTAAGCAGTTTCAGTACCTTCCAGAATGAACCATTTCAGGGCTCTGTCACTTTAAGAAAACTAGCTGAGGCTGGCCACGCCCATCCATCCCCTGCTCAGGCTGCTATAAGCTGAGAAGCTCTGACATCCAGTAGGGGCTCGTAGCATAGTTTCTCCAACAGCCTGGAGAAGTAAGAGGTTCTGTGCTACTTTTCCCGTTAGTGATGTCACAAACGAAACAACCTTTGAAACATTTCCAGAAAGCAAACACTTACGGAAAACAGTTAGATGGGTTTTTTCTCCTCCCAGAAACTGTCACATTTCCCTTAATATGTTTCTAAGAAGAGTTTTGCATTAAAAACTTGTTTAAATCCAGTGACCTCTATGTCCTCAACCCTAACAGGTCCCCCATACAGTGCTCATCATGACTGATGAGAGATCTCTTCCAGTGGTCCAACTCTTAAACTATTCATTGTTTAGGCTGTTCTCTGAAGCTCTGCATCACTCAAAGGCAGAAACTCACTTTTTAAATTAGCAGTTCCCTAACTTGCCGAGGCAGCTCCACACCCATACCTCTCCTGGAGAACACAGTTTGGAAGTAGGTCTGAAATTCCATTTCTTCTGCTGGAAATGCTAAACTTGCCCTGACATTTCAATTCTTCACGGTAATTGCAGTATTTCATCTCGGGCTTGTGCAGAGATAAGGCGTGATCCTTCCTGGCCGAGAATGTTAACAACACACCAAATAATCCATTCCTTCCAACGGAACAACTGGCACCGAGACGTAGGGTGACATTATAACAAGGCTGCACATTAAAACTTTGGATCTGAAAGTGATTCCAGCTCCGACTGCCCTCTATGGAGCGTTATGACGAGGAGGTGATTTACTCGCTCTGTTCCCCAGCACACAAACTCAAAGGTCCACATCCCAGCTCGCTGTGAAAGGCCGCATTAGTGACACGATTTTCTGTTTGAATACCTTACAAGGAGTAAACAGTAAGGTGATGTAGACCCTGTTTAGAGAGGACAATCAGATTCACTCCAAAATGTTTGCAAAATTAAAATTATTTATCTTCTTAGCTGTTTTTACTCAACTATCAAAGATACACTCAGAGCACTTTGAGGATTATTTTAAACACAGTACACTGTAAGAAAAGATTGGTTGAATTTATTTAACCAAGCTGTGTCGACAGGTTTCACTAACCCTAGTTTAAATGTAAAGAGTAATATACAGGTATAGTGTTATACTGCATGTTGTTATGTTACAAGTAGGGATTTCCGATATCATCAGTCTATCATTAATATTAGCTGATATGTTAAAATTTAACTATTTTCAGAGTTTTAATGACCCAATATTTACACACCACACATATTTTAGATGAAACTCTTTACCCACTTCTCCTCTCTCTCTAAATGTCAAAAAATAACAGATGTGAGGTAAAATTTTTGATATATTTTAGTTTATTTGGCACAACCTGTGAAGTAGAAATTTGCGTACACAGTCCTCATAACGCGTAGCTTCATGTAGCTAGACAGCAAACAAATGACTGAAACAAAAACAGGAATCTTCGGCCAAGGCTTGTTTTTCTTATCTGAAGATCTTTATAGATGTTTTACCACCATAGCTACAATACAGAGGAAAAAAATAAATGCATTTCATTTAAACACATCTTAGTAGCTGAGATGAGAATTAGCTCCTCTAAATCAGAGACCATGGTTTTACCTGCACATAAACCTGAAGGAAGTGACGGCAAGCTCTGAAGAAGACTGCAGTAGTAGTCGAAACATCAGTAAAAAAAAAACGGTAAACTAGTTTTTTCTGTGTTAAAAAACAACCAAGTGATGCATGGTTTTGAGTCGGGACAGGGTAGAATGTCATCTCCATGTCAGGAATGAGGTAAGTATCACAGGGTCTTGTTTACGAGTGAGCGAAAGGTGGAACATGTGATCAACAGGCTGACTGGTGCTTCGTCGGCAGTGATGCGGGCACTGTAGCGATTCACTGGTCGATCTACTTTCCAAACCACATCTATGGTCACAAACTTTGGGTGGTGACCGAAAGAACAATTCAAATTCGATTCAATTCAAAAATACTTTATTAATCCCAGAGGGAAATTCAATAATTGCGGATGTTGAGCATTGTAGCATCAACAAAGTTGAACTCGAAGAAAGAAAAGATGGGACCAAAAATGCTTTCTTCTGGTGTCTTTATTTTAGAACTGCGACACACACGTTTTTAACATCCACACCGGAGACCACGTTCTCCTCAACGACCATTACGCCATGACGCAGTGTGCGTGCCCCTCTGGTGGTGAAAAACTAAAAGCACAACCTTCTCAATAACACTTCAGTTTACACATCTTCGAACATGAGTACACACATTTGAATATCTCAACAGCGGATATAAGCGCACTTACATACAGATGCTAATCACAGAGCGTGCTCGAGCATTTGGGACGTACTTTGGTTAACGCAGAGTTGGTGACCTTTCTCAAGAGTCAAGAGTCAAGAGTCATTTATTGTCATATTCTCCACATGTGCAGGACATACAGAGAAATGAAATTCAGTTTCAGCACACACAATTCAAAGATCAGACATACGTGGGTAAGACACATAACAAGAATTGGTGACTGCGGTCATTCGCAACATGAGTCGCGCTACCTTAATAGTTAGATGAAAAGGGTGTTACATGAGGAAAGTTCAGGGAGGGGAAAAAAAGGCATTAACAGGGTTACACCAGCAGGGTGTAGCACTCCAATGCAAAAAAACACCCGACATGGAAGCACAGACAGCACGTGTACAACATCAGAGTCCAATGGGGAGGTGGGGGTGGGCGGGATCCTGAAGCCTCCAATGGGAGCTGCCACTGCGGCGCATCGACCAGCTGCAGAACAACAGGTGGGAGGGAGAGATAAGGAACAGAGAGCACATTGAGGTCCCTGCAGATATAGCCTGAAGGGAGAGGGTGAAGGTCGGGACACAGCATCTGTCGGCATTCCTCCTTTTGTGGGGGTGTGTTGAGGCAGCCTTGAGAGGCTGCTATGGCGTCGGATAAGGATAAACATAACTTTGTTTAGGGTAGACAGAGATAATCTTCCCCTCCGTCTTGTAGTCTCTAAGTGGTCATTCATGTCCACCAGTGAAGCCAATTTTACATTCCACATCCCCGCATTGTCCGGCGACCCTCTCCGAGATCAAATCCATCTTGCGCACTAACACAGGCAACGCCGCAAGGACATTGTCCAGCTTACGGTTCACCTCGAGTAACGTCCCAGTCTGTGAGGTCACCGCACGAGCGGCACATTCCGTGGGTACGGGTCGCACTCCAGTCGCTCCCGTCTTCCCAAATTTCCAGAAAACCAGATATCCTCCCACTCCAATCAGAAGAAATCCAGTGATCATCAGGCCGAATATCCACAAATCTTCCACGTCCTCGATGGACAGCTGAGAGAGGCACACGATTCGCCAGACCTCCCAAGAATCGAGTGCATATCCCGATGCGAATGTCCCCTCGGGACAGGTGGGAGCCCCCTTCTCCGTTCTCATCGTAGAGAAAATTTTGTCAATCACGTTGAATGACCAATTAATTAAGTCCATATTTCCAAAAAAAAGAGTAGTGGTTTCAGGAGAAATGCAGAGAAGTGCTCTGTAGGCAGACAGGACAAGAGCCTTGGGGAAGCCGATAAGGGAGCTGAGAAAAAAGCGTCTGTACTCTCTGAAGGCTGGAGAAATCTCATGGATAAGTTAGTCTTTAAATATAAATAAATGAAAACACAACATAATGTGAGCGTTATAATTTTAAACTATGTTTTAGCTTAGTTTTGTTAGCTAGAGGAGCACGTTCATGAAAGAGAGATGTTGCTTTCAGCCGTAAATATGGAAATGAAACAATGTCTTGGTGTGATATGCTTGTCAGCCACTAGATGGTGCCATTGGATAAAATAATAATCCAAACATCTACTTTAAGCAACTGGCTTTAGTGGAAGCAGTTGACAAAACTTAGTTAAGTAAATACAACATTTCATTTTTTACAGTGTAGCTTGTAAGAAAAGCAAGTAGACGAGATATTTCTTTCTAAATGATTTTACAACATTTGGAATTTTTGAAAAACTCAATAACATTAAAGGACCTGTATTGACTTGAGATTTAAATTGTAATTAAGAATTAAACATGTTATTAAGTTCAGTCATAGAATAAGAATAGAACAGGACCACACAAAGCACCGATACGAAAGCATGCTGCTTTGCTGTAGTGCTATTTCTTGGTGTGTTCTTTTTGATTAAATGACAGATCCACAGAATCCTCAAACAATCAACAGAGGACTGGTGTGTGTGCGCGTGTGTGTGCGTGCGCGCGTGTGCACTATCTCCGGTAGTGAACAGTTTGTCAACCGGCACAGGAACTGTGACAGCTAACACAAAGGGACAAATAATAGATTACATATGACAAGATATCACAGAGCCATCAGTGAGAAAATGTTCCTGCTACAGTCATCAGCTTAAATGAATGTGTTCCTATTTTAGTTAATTTATTTTGCATTTTTAGGTCATCTGAAATAAAAAATCACTTAATTATGCAACTTTAATGAGCGATTAGTTTTCTAAAGCACAGGAAATCTGATAATGTTCTGTAATTAGACACAAGTGTAGTAAAACCACCAAGAGTGCTTCTAGGTACAACATTGTATTTATCTACTTATGAACTTACTGAGGATGACTCGTCTTTGCTTGTCATCTAGAATCTTCTGGTGCTGATCCGTAACTGACAAGCGCCACAAACCTCACAAAACGGCAGTGAGAGAGTGATTTCTGTTCCTAAAAATGGGCTGCAGCGCCCACATTTGACCACAGGATGCCATTCCTAAATATCATATCAATGGTCGATAGAAAAATATGTTTATGGAGTTATTCGCACCGAGTCCCTTTCACATGAAGCCATTTAAACAGTTTTATTAATTTTGGTACTTTCCAGAATGAATCGACAAGGTTGAATCTATTGATTAATCCATGAAACGATTAACCAGTTTGTGATTCAATAACAGATCAATCAACAAGAATAAATCAGATGATTAAATGGTTGGACATTTCAGTGAATAAGCCAATTGTCAAGAATTCCTCAACTAATTTGTTAAACAGCCAATTATGATGGGAATTTATTATTTTGGTTGACCATTGAGCTAATTTACTGATCATCTGAATAATCAGCTGATTTATTCATGCAAGTAGGATGAATAATCTGCTAATCATTTAAAATCCCTGTAATTAATCATCTCATTTTTTATTCTGCAAATTAAACATCTGGAAAAATTGAGCTAATTTATCAGTCGAATGATCAAAGACAAATATTCACCAACTCTCGGGGAAACTTAAGACTCCTAAATAATATGAATGGAGCTGATTAACCAATTCATCAGTTATTCATTAAGAATTAATCAGCTAATTAACTGATTCATTAAAAACATCATATAAAGTATTCACTTTTAGTCACAAGCTAAATCATTAGCCTTCAGCTCTAATGGAGTTCTTTGAGCATAAAGTAAAAACCAGCTCCTTTTTTAAGTCGATCCTGAAGAAAACAGGAAGAATATTAAAGTCTGTGATTTCTATTAAAATTACGACTGTGTATTTTTGCACTAAAAGCCAATTAAAAATGTATTAATACTGTTAATGAAAGCTTGATTAAATCCAGACATCTGTATCAATTACTGTAAGAGAAAACCACCGAAGACGTCTTCTCACATTCGGAGGAGCAGCTCCTGCCTTTCATCACATCAGAGCTCCTCCAGCAGGAGAACAAGGCTGTCTTTGTTCGTAGCCATGCATATGCTTCACATTACAACTATTATTCCTGGATAATAAAATTAAAAAGCAAACTAAGTTTTTGCATCATAAGCCACACGCTGCAGTGAATGTAACGTAATCTCGTAAATTGTTGAGAAAATTCTCATTGGTGCAGTAATTGTTTGTTTGTTTACGTGATGGAGGAGCTGCAGCTTTGCTGGGGCCCGCCACCCACAACAAACAGGACGCAGAGGATTTAAATGTAGACGCTGCAGAAGGGAAAAAATCATTACAAACCCCGCGTCAGTCTCCAGAAAGATGGGGATGAGTAAACAAGGAGGGTCGGAGCAGGGACGCTGAAGAGGGAGCGAGTCTTAGAGGGGAGGTAGAGGGGGAGGCGGGAGCATAATCTTGTTTGTGCCGATGCAATCAAGGAAGATTTCAAATAATGAACTATCTAAGAACAGCTTTCAGGCAAAAGAGGCCTTAATTTTTTAACTAACTGAACTGAAATAGTTACAGAATTCATTTACCACAGTGATAGTGGAAGTAACAAGAGAATGCAGCTGACTTTGTGGTATGGTCTGGTGCTGAGCTAAAAAACAAGAAACAAGCGGTTCAGCAATAAATCTGGTATGAGGCAGCGTGCAGAGGAAGCAGGTCTGATAAAGCACCGCGTTAACGACGGTTTCCTTATGAAATGTTAACTAATTTGTTAATTACAACCACCTGTTGCTGCTTTGCCTGTTCCCAAAGCGCTTTTTCGCTGATTTCCCGTTTACCTTCCTCTTTAAAACCCGTACCATTGACTTCCTGGATAGCTGACAGTAAACACGCCAATCCTGCAAACAATGTTGACTCCACAGAAGCAGTTTATCACCTTTCCGCCACACGTAAGGTCTCCTTTAGCCCATTATTATGCCCACACAGTTGGAACGTTGCACATCCACCAAAACACGGTTAAAAAGATCCAAAGTGACAGCTGTAGTAAAGAAAAATGTTATTGCGCTCCAAGGTTTGTGATCAGACAGCGAGGTGTGCGCTCGGGGAGTTGTAGCAGGTAATTAGAGCACAGACACGTGTTTATTCTGCAAAGTGAGAAGTGAATTGGGAAATTATCGACAGGCAGGTCTGCTGGAGTGCAGTTTGCCCCGAAGCACAGGGTCCCTGGCCCATAGACTACACGAGAGTCTACTTTAAATTCAGAGTAGTTTGCATGTAATTAAGGCGCTAGCTGAGTAACCATTAATCATACGACTCTGGGACCAAACCGGAATACATTAAACCGTCCAGATGTAAAGTATGATTGAAGGAGTTTGTTTAATTTTTTATTTTTCTATTTTCTCCTTTAAGGCTAAAAGGAGCATTTGGGCTTTGCATGAATAAGTACCAACAATCCTGTAAATAAACTAAAGCTGCATTTGGGCAAGAAAATCTAAAACTGCATAAACATGATCTAAAAGGATGTTTTTAAAAGCATAAAATTTAAACTATAGACATATTTAAATTAGACGTAGTGAATTCAAATGTAAATGAGAAATCATTGAAGTGCGGTTAGCTTATAGCCTCCCACAAATAGTTAGTAAATGCTGGCAGGAGTGTTACGTACAGCACTGTTTGATGGTGGGAGATGTGTTGCACTCTATGGCGATGATATCATCAGAGGACCACTTCCAGAATGGGGAGTAGCGAGGCAGGTGATAGCTCGGATAAGCAGGGATGTCATTTACAAATAGAGACATTTGGTTTTCTAACTCCTCTTTTCCACCAGACACAAGAGCAATGTGTAGTTCACACGACAACAAGCAAGGAGCAAGATGGCTGCCTGTGTCCAAAAAGGTCTGTTTATTTTCTGGTCTGTTTACCTGTTTATGGAGGTTTTACAGGTGATAACGTAGGTGTTTTACTAGCTAAGCAACAGCAAATCAGCCTGACTTTTAGTTAGAACCTTTCAGGATGTTTTGCGCTGCTTTCGTGTTTGACTGCACATCGGGAGCGATCTGAACTTTGGCGTTTGACGAGTTTTGGAAGCGTAGCACTTAAGAAAATAATACTTTATTTAGTGTCTCTCAAGATAAAAATCACGAGTTGCCTCACAAGAACATAAAATTCTAAATATAAAAAGATTTTCATATTAAATGAATACAAATATAGTTCAAATAAGGGAAAAAATGTGATTAGAAATGTAAGGAAAGGGAAAGAGGGAAATCAGTGGATCCCGGGAAAAAACAGACACAAAATGGAAGCAACGCGTCTCTTCGCTTCTCAGACGACTCCAAGACGTGGCGCCTTGCGGTGGGTGGAAACCGACCCGTCCGCTGTAACGGCAACTAAATGCAGCAAAGTACATTTCACGATCAGCTGGTAAGGTGTTGGTAACCACATTATCTGAGTACTTTAGCTCGATAAGGTGTAGTCCAGCTCGGTTAGCTGTCAGCCGGACCAAAGCAATAATTTGGTTTTCTGATAAAGCACATTAACACACTGAGAGTGGTGTGGGACTGGTTGTCTCTGTGCGTCCCTGTGATGGACTAGAGACCTGCCCAGAGTGTCCCTCACCTCTCTCCCGATGTCTGCTGGAGCTAGACAGCAGCTCCCCAGGACCCTACCAAGGAATAATTGGTTCAGATAATGAATGAAGCTCCAAGCGTCACAATTCCTCACCTTGCTGTTAAAAAATAAAACGTTTTCTTAACTCTGCTGGTTAAGAATTCAGTTTCGTTCACATTACCTGTCCCGTTCTCCCGTGAGGCAGCCGTCTGTGGGTGAACACTTATGCAAACAGTCCAAACGAGAAGAAACGCTGAGCTGAATAAAATGCAGCAGAGATCAGGCGGGTGAGTGGGGAAGGGGAAATGTGTTCGACACAGGAGGCACGCAAGTTCTGACCCTTTTAAAATCAGGCTGCTGATGCATGAAAAGATATTCTCTGAGTGGCAGCGGCACACCTAACATTTATAACTCTGGACTTCCACAGTGTGGTTAGAAAACAGTTGTTTTTTTTTTGGGGGGGGGGGGGGGGGGCTGATACACTGGAAAGGAGGAAATGCACCGTAAGCAAACTCAAGCGCTGTATATGGAGCTAGATTATCTCGGATAAACAGAAACAAAGGTGGAAAAAGTTTCGGGATTGATTCAAATAATATTAATAATCAAAAACGAATCACGCAAACCTTCAGTTTGTGGATAAGGACGCAGTTTAAAGGTGCAGCAATGACAAGGCTGACAGCAGCTAAATGTTCAGTAGTCAGAAGAGGTTACGCCTACCAAAGTTGTTGTTTGTGTCAACTTGAATTCTACATTTTAATAAGATCTCTCACGCAGCACAACGCCGACCTCAACAAATAACACCCTCCAGCTGTTTTAATACAACCGGCTCCGGATTCATCTGGACAAGCGTTGCTTTTATTTTTATTGCCCTACAATTCCAGCGTCGAGTTCTACGCCTCGCGCCAAAGATACGAGAAGTTGGTGAGAAAAACACGGAGGCAGCTCCAAGATTTTGTCACTAAAGTTTCCTGGACCTCGTGGCGGTTTCACAGCAGCGATCGACTCTAAAAACAAAAGTAATACATGAAAAAGCTGAATTTTAATTGGCACCTCTGAAGCGGCAGCTTCTGGTATGAGTCATTAGACGCCACTTTTAAAACTCAGCACCATTACCACTTCATTTTCCCTGTCAGGTTTTGCAATGGAGCTAATTTTGAGATGTGTAATGGCTCCAAAGCGAGCAGCGTGGCTGTTTATTCTGGCCGTAGACGGGAAAACAACTGACGTGTTCAGCGTTTGTCACATTTATCCGAACCCCGGGGTGGCCAGGGAAACCTTCGGCCAGGTCTACTCCAGAGCATCGACGTCTGAGCTCGAACGATCAAGACATTTGGTCCAGTGTGTGCAATCAGAATAACAGGAAAAAAGAGGGTCTGATTTATTTGAATAGTAAAAGTAAACAACCAAATAAAAAGTGCAAGAAGCCAATATGAGGCTCTATTTTTAAATCCAGATGCTTGTGGCTTGAAAAACCTCAAACCTTTAATGCAACTCAATGACAAGAGATGGAAAATGGTCAATTTGTTCTTTTTCACCGAAAGCTCTGGCTCTCTGTGGTTAGACGCAGCAAAGGAAAAACGGGGTGAGTCCAAGTTGACAAATTTTCTCTTTTAGCAACTTTTTGAAACCATATTACGCATTTCCAAGGTTCAACGAAAAGACCCGTCCTTCATATGCTCGCAACAAAAGTCAGTGATTTAATGTTGGCTGGTAAGCTAAACCTTTTTTAGCCCAAAATATCAGGTCCGCATCCTCGTCACTGGGGTTTGACAAACCCTCATGGTGTTGGATTCACAATATTTAGTTCATAATGATTCAGAGGATTTCTTAAACTGTTTGCAGGATTGAATAATTGCAGGAAAAGATTAGAGAAAAACTAAAAAGTCCCTAAATAAGAGCTTTGTTGGTACAGATGAATTCATTTGGATTACACACGTTACCAACCTTCATTTGCCTCTTTTTCTAATAAAAATGTGTTTTTTATGGTGCAACACGAGGCTTTGTAAACTGCGACTCAGTCTCCTTCATTCTTTGACATACATTAAAGAAAAATGATCATGCACTCTTCTTTAAAACCTGAACATCTGTTTATAATCATAGCTTGGAGAGCTCATCTTGTCTTCTATTCCATCATTATTTCATTATGAAAGGGATTATGTCCTCGTATCTTCCCGAAGACACTGTAATTATTGCTGATGAAATGAAATGCTTTCCTCTTCGCATGCCTCCAACATCTTTGACATGCGGGACGGGTAAAAGGGGTGGAATCTCCGGGATGATACTTGCAAATTTCAATGAAGGGAGAAAAAACTGATCTGCTGGAAATGTTCTCATCCTTATATCGGAAATGATGGAAAAGCTCATCAACAGATCGGCAAACCACTTTGGATCCAGCCAAGTTGAAGGACGGGTCCCGCTGACTGTTTAGTCTGTGCACAATGCTCAATTCAATTCAATTCAATCAATTCAAAGATACCTTATTAATCCCAGAGGGAAATTAGAGTATGCTACCTCTGGAACTGACACCTTTACTGTGTGATGCTAACCATGAAGGTGACGCAGTCCCGACGCCGGGATGCTCACAGACAAACCAACGTTGTTTAGATGTTAGCACAGCAGGTCCCCAGCTGGTGTTTGCTCTGTGGCGTGTGCGTTAGCGTGCCAACAGTTTGGTCTGCGGATGTTCATAACCATGTGAGAAGCATGGATGTTGGCATTAAAAAGCACCAGGGGCCCCCCTGAACACAAGCTGCCACCGGAGAAAAGAGGAATTTATTTAGACAGCTTGCGTCTGCGACAGGAGGAATGCAGACCACAAGCTCCGGGGCTGAAGTGACTGAGGGCCCATTCGGACACAAAAGGCACTGTGCAGGGATTGGGTTACGGCTAGATTAGAGCCTGGGACTGGTAGCAGCTTTGCTCCTCAGCTGGTGGGGTTTTCAGTAAGTCTTCCCTGCTGAAAGGCACAGGAAGAGACCCCTAGATGAGCAACAAATCATGTTACGTTCACTGTCTCGTTAGGGTTACAAAGATGGATTGATAGCTTTTTATGCCTTTGAACATCTCTTTTTGGGAAGCTGCAGCAAAATTCGAACAAACAGAGAAAACAAAATGAGAAAAGCCACTCAAGCTTGTCTTCAGACATATCTAATGAGGAATGGGTGGTGGGAATGCCTGTGGCTTTGGTTTTCTTCTCTGTACCGTTTTTAATAATCATTATCAATGAATCACTTGGATTAGTTTCAAAAACAAGCAGATGGCACCCTAGTAAAAAGGCTCCACCACCACTGATCATTCACTGAACTGTATTTAAAAACCTCAAATGAAAGGCCGTCAGTTCGTCACAGTTCTAATTCTAACCACTTAACCCTTTGGTGCATGATGGTCACTACAGTGGACAGGTACTCAAAATTGTTATTTCTTTATTTTTGCTATTAAGCACAGCTGTTGAAGACTTTGTTGCATTTGAGCCCCTCCATTTGGACTTCAGTAAGTCAAGCCAACATATTTCATGTTCAGAATGCACGCTGCCCACTGAGATGGGCATGTAATCAACTATTTGTAAATTAACAAAATGTTACAAAAATATTTGTTGAAATTTGTTTCATTCACACCTAAAGATGAATGAAAAAATTGTTTAAAAAATCTTGGTTGAAGATTTCATATTTCATGCATCAGAGGGTTAACATCCTGGTATCTGTCCTGGTGTCCTCTAGCTTTCTGTTAGGCTAGATTAGGACTCCCTATGACGGGGCTATTCCTGAGGGCCGGTATCTAGCAGGTCTTAGGGGTTTCTCTGCTCCAACACACTTGATTCAGTGGTTGACTCACCTGTGCAGCAGCTCATCAGGCTCTGCAGAAGCCTGTTAATCACCTCCAAATTGAAATCAGGTGTGTTGAAGCAGAGTTAAAATCAAAACGTGCTGGACACCGGCTCTCCAGGCCCAGAATTGAATAGCCCTGCCCTGTGGTCTCTAATCCACTAGAACAGAGGTGGTCCTGAAGAGCCACTATCCAGCGTGTTTTAAGAGGTTTCCCTGCTTCAACACACCTGAATTTAATCAGCGGGTGACTAACAGGCTTCTACAGATCCTGATGAGCTGCCGAACAGGTAGATCAACTGCGTTAACCCTCTCAGGCTCAAAATAAGTTTTGATAAAAGGACAAACAACTAAGTCCTTCAGGGGTACCTCTGAGTTAAAAAATGCTCATGAATTACGTATGTGGAGTAACCAGGTAGGTAGGTTTTAACTGTTGCACATCTGCAACGCCTGCCTCCAGAGGGTTAAAGCAGGGAAACAACTAAGACATGTTGGAGAGTGGCTCTCCAGGAGCAGTGTTCCCTACCCCTATACTAGAACATGCCTGGACTTTCACAAGTCTGGAAAATGTCTTTAAAGTCTCTTTCCGGAATATTTTTCTTATCCAATGGCACCATCTAGTGGCTGACAAGCATATAACACAAAAAATCTGTCGCTCCGTTTCTTTTAAGATGGTGACTTCATGTTTCTAGTGTATGAATGTGCTTCTGTCGCCGACAAACAGAGCTAAAACACGTTGTTTTATGAGTATTGTTCTCATGTCATGTTGTGTTCTCATATATTTATATTTTAAAGGCTTTCTTGTCGGTGAAAAGTTCATCAACTCTGCATCAGCCGAGATACTTCCTTAAATTTGAAGCATCTTGGTTAGTACAACCATTGGTTAGTTCTGGTCGGCGCTCAGTTTCCTATTGCACGGAGCTCTGCAGGGCAGGGGGTGTGCTTAGCAAAAAAAAATAAAAATAAAAAGACGTATTGCTTACATTATATCAAAGTACATGATAAGATAATCACTTTTACGGATTTCTGGAAAAACCATACATCATTTCTGAAAGTAGAAAACTCCGGAAAGCTACTTTAAGTGTGAAAGTAATAATGGATGCCGCTAGACTTTTAGTACACACCCAATTGTTCCCGTCGTCTTTTGAACCCTCTGAAGTGCCCCTACATACTATACGTCAGCAGCACATCCCATAATGATCCTACCATAACACAACAAACCAGGCCCCATCTTTTTAGCAACTCTTGAACTGCATACTAGAAGATCCTGACATTATAGCAAAACATTGTGACACGATAGGATTCTGGCCGGGGGGCGAAGACAGCCTGCTCAAAGGGCGGCTTCCACGTTAAACACATGTGGAAGCCCTTATGTTGTAACAGACCTAATCTTTATATTTTCATTTAAAAAAGGAAGATCCGTGAATAAAACGTGCTATCACTGTTCCAATTCTTCTAGCTCATCCATCTAAAAACAGCACCACTTGCTGGAAACCGGAAGTGACAACACTCAAGGAAAACGTTCCTGACTCTGCTCAGAAAAAAGAATGGATTAGCAGCAGTCAGTAACCCACTGCACGGCTTAACTCATTTAATAGGTGAAACAAGAAATGAATTCAGGCATGTAAACAGCCTTTATTTAGCATTGAAATGTATAAAAATGTTTGGTTTTTCAGTAAAAATGAAATCAGGCGAGTCTGTTGGAAAGAGAGGTTCCACGAGAACAATATCCACAAACACAATTAATGCCAAAGCCTTCCACTGCCAACAGAACTGTGACAAATGAGCCGTTTATTCCAAGTAAAAGAATTGTGCACAAGACGTGACAACAACTTCACTTTATTAAAAGGAATCACTCAACCGTGTCCTCTGAAAAGCCCTTTTTCCATCTCAGGATTTGTTTTAGAAAAATGGGAACGGATCTTGTTTTTGCATCATGAAAAGACATGACATTAAAATAGGATGGATTTTGTTCTGAAACTGGTCGGCCCGACGGTTAAAATTAAACTCTTCCATTCTCCCAAAGCAGCAAGGGTTCTTCTTTGAAGTAGGTGGAGATTTTTAAGTTTGCAACGTTGTGATGGAGGGGGCTTCGTGCTCTGTGACAGGAACTAAACGGCGCACTTTTAGATGTTTGCCACAAAAAAGGTTTCACATTTCCAGCTAGCTTACACCCTGTTTAACGACACAAACATTATATTATTTACTGCGTGACTGAATTAGGCTGAAGGGTCGATGGTTCAATCTCCAGCAGGATACACCTAACAAGTAAACATTCATCTGATTTGTCACTGGAGCCACACCGTGGACCCGCTGTGAGATCCACTTCGTTCATCTAGTCCATAGTTGTGCTGAACTCTCGCCTACCACATTGTTGCCATGGAAATGTTAATAGTGCCTAATTTTGTCCTTTGAAGGCCATTCAATAGCATCAAAGCAAAAGCACGCAAGACGATCAACACGAGCATTCCGATCGTTGGGAATTTTATGCAGCGGATTCTTTCTGATCAGCATCGTCAGAATTAATGAGAGTTGACAAAGCCCATCAGTTTGAACCTTTCTCCCCTTCCGCATGACTGCCTCTGTTTGGCAAACTGTGTTGCTGCTAATGAGTAAGAGCAGAAACCAAAATCAAGATCAAACATATTTGAGGTTTTCAGTATAACAACATGCACTTGCAGGAAAGATTCCTTTCATCTTTTTTTCTGCTGAAAGCATGAAAAAATAAATCATGTTGTATTTAGAGCAAATCTCATTTAGGCTGCTACTTAAACATGCAATTATGTAATTCAGGCTTTGTTTTGAAAAGCTAATTTGGTGACGGTGCACATTAAAAGCAAACTAAAGTAAGGTGCAAACGCACATAAATGTTCCCAGCAAACGAGTGGAACACAGGAGGCACTGAAAAGGATTTTTCTGCATTAAACACTCAACCACTCAAAAACAAAACTGTTCACTTAGATGCTGATTGAGAGGATAATGTCAGCACTTTCAAAAACTCATATTGGATTAAAGTTTTATGAGTGATTGCTATCACCAGTAGGGGTTGTATGAACTAGTCGACTAGTCGACTTCACGGCTCTGTAGTGACTTTTTATGCCTGTCATTGACTAGTCGCTGTCACGTGATAATGACTGACAAGATGCAGTCCTCGAAAAAGACAGCAGGTGATGAGCCCCTGCGTCGGGAGGCGGAGGCAACGTGCTGTGCCAGAGCGTCGGTACTGACACCGGCGGGACATTTAACCAAAGTGTGACCTTTTCCCTCTTGCAATTTTACCTTCCCCTCACCCCCATCCTAATCTTAACCAGAGATGTGCTAACTTAGAAAATGTGGGCGCAATTTTAATTGTCAAAAACTCCAGCGAACGTACCAACCCCCCCCCCCCCCCCCTTCAGGTGTATGACGTCATCAACGACTAGTCGAAGTCGACTCGATTTTCATTACTTGACTGTCGACTTTAAAAAAAATTAAGTCATGCAACCCCTAATCACCACAACGTGATCAAACATGATTATCTTTACTAATAACAGAACAAGATTGTTGTCTGAGACCTAAATCTGACACCGTGGTCTTGAGGCAGAAAAGGGTAGAAGGCCTTCTCCAGGTCAGGGATGAGGAGGAGTTTAAGTATCTCGGGGTCTTGTTCAAGAGTGATGAAAGCTGGAGCGTGAGATCGATAGGCAGATTGGTGCTGCATCTGCAGTGATGCGGGCGTTGTGCCGGTCTGTCATGGCGAAGAGAGAGCTGAGTATGAAGGCGAAGCTCTCGATTTACCGGTCGATCTACGTTCCTACCCTCACTTATGGTCATGAGCTTTGGGTAGTGACTGAATGAACGAGATTGTGGATACAAGCTGCCGAAATGAGTTTTCTCCGAAGAGTGGCTGGGCTCTCCCTTAGAGATAGGGTGAGAAGCTCGGTCATTCAGGAGGGGCTCAGAGTAGACCCGCTGCTCCTCCGCATCGAGAGGAGCCAGTTGAGGTGGCTCTGGCATCTAGTTAGGATGCCTCCTGGACATGTCCCTGGTGAGGTTTTTCTGGGCACGTCCAACCGGGGGGAGACCTAAAGGACACCCAAGACACGCTGGAGGGACTATGTCAAAGTGGAATTCTACCATTTTAAAATAACATTCTCACACATGTCACAGTAGTTCACACTGTCAATAATTGTGAATTTTACTGCTAACACAAAACTCATGTATTTGATTGATTTAGCAATGCAGCTAACTATATGAATCACGTAAGGTTTTGAATTGATCCCTAATGTAAAATCAACACTCATGGAGATTTATGAAAATGACGTTTGAAAACAACTGTTAGGACATTCTTGCTATTAGTAATCTACCTGATATATGCCCTACTGTACCCAGCTATTAGCTCATCAGCCCGACCAAAACTAGTGTTTGTTTCTTAATCTGACATCATTCAAAAAGAAGTTTTAAATGACCCCACTTCAAAAGACCTGAATCTTTTCTTTCTTTTCCAATTACATCAATAATTTTGTTGTAACAACTCAGTTACTGCTTCCACATGTTATTATTTTAGTCACTATGAAGTTTTTCTCTAATATATTTCAGATGAAAAGAAAAACTTTTATATGATTTTTTATTTTTTTATTTGTAGAGAATTTTCTTTTCTTTTCTGTCATTGAAAAAAAAAACACATGAGGTCCTTTTACACCACAGCTTTGGCTTGCTTGTTGTGTGTGTGCTGACAACGCCTGCATTAATGATGGCAGCTCCCCCCATATCACCTGTCACATGTCAGACTTAAAGACACCCCAAAAAGAAATGAGGACATGCTAATGTGAGGAAAGCAGGGTTTTGATTAGATAAGTGAGGCAAAGCCAGCTGCACGCTGTCTGGCTGCCACCTTTCCCTTCAGGTCTGTGCCAGACGGGGAGAAAGAGGGAAGAAGGCAACCGTCCTAATTCTCTTCTCCGGAGCTGTCGCTTGTGTCTGTTGTCAGCACTTTTCTAATGGAGTGGGACAGAGGCGCAACAGCCTCGCTGAAACCTTGTAGACTGAGTTGTGTGAATTGGGGGGGTAATATCACCAGCAGGAGTTTCCACCGAGCCATCAGCCTTCTCAGGAATCCAATTATGAAATTTACCGTGAGGGGAGAAGAGGTCCATTGGGGTTTAACAGGCTGTGTTTTCATAAACTCATCTTTGGGTCTTACCCAGAACAGGTATGGGTTTATTAGCTGGAACTTCAAGACTGGACTTTATGGAACAGGATTGAAAACTGAATCCAATTGCATTGCCTGATTGGTTATTACTGAATTGGTTGGCCCGTAATTAGATTTGAATAATCTCATCCGAGAGCCTTGAGGTCACTTCATTTCAGTTGGCATAGCGTGTCACATTATTTGTGGTATCCATATCAGCCTGAAGAATAATATTTTCAGCAGTACTTAACAAATTAATTTGCCAATTTCTAGATGAAGGTCCGACTTTAACTGGCACTCGTATAGCGCCTTTCTGAGTGAGAGGATTAACACGCTAGTGGTGATGAGCTAGAATGTAGCCACAGCTACCCTGGGGCCATAGGCGTCATTTTAACCGGGGACGCCAGGGACATGTCCCCGGCAAAATTTGTGATTGGCAGCTGTGTCCCCCCCACTTTCAAAAAATTAGTTTTTTGGGTTTTTTTTTACCAGCTCAGATCGTAAACCTACGTCTGCTCCCAGCAGATCTTTTTAATGTCGCAACTGGCATCTAATTATTTATACTTGAGCTTTCAATAATAATAAAACCGTAATCAATTAATTAATTAATTTGTAACATTTCTGAAAAAGTGCCCTGCCTTATGCTGAGTTCTCTACCCTGCTGTCCTGCATGCAGCTGTCAGCAGTTGTGATAAGCAGGAGAGCACGTCACCCACACTGCTCAAGAATCCCTTATTCTTGTTTAGCTCCAAGAGGTAAGCAATGTTATATTTTATTTAACATCAAAAGAAGGTGATATTTTTATGCGATTAATGCAGGGGTCCTTCAGGCGTGCTTACAGCCACCCCAGCTGTTAGCATGTAGCTGGTGGAGGTGAGTACACGTGAGCAGAATAATATGTTAAGTCAATTTTAAGTTGAGTTAAGTAGCTTTTGTGACTTGTTTTTGACATGCGAGGGCTCTTGGGAGTGTTCTGTGAGAAGTTTAGCTGTAGCTTTAAAAAGAAAAGCAAGTTATATGGGTGATAATGCTTCGATTCGCATGTCGCTAATAGAAGCTAACTTCTCGTGAGTGAGTGTTAAGTTGCTTCGCTGTCTTTTTAATCTGAACAGAGTGTGATGCTGGATAACACACATTAGCCACATTTATATGCGCAAAATCTCCTCTATCCGATGAAAATCTCATTTGACAGTCACAAATAATATAACAAGGATATTTATAATATAATACAATAATAATAATAATAATACAACATCTTTTTTGCTAGGCTAGCTATATGGATGTAAAGATTCCACCTTGCTTACAGGCTAATGGGGGGTTACAAAACAGGATTTTTAATAACTGTCAATACACTACTGTGCATATTGAAGTGAAACATTAAAAACTGATGAATACTTAAATATGCTAGCCTATTTAATGATTGTCCCCAGCAATTTTTTTACCCCACTCAAGTGTATGGTTATTGTCCCCAGCAATTCTAAAAACAAAATGACGCCCTTGCCTGGGGCACACTGGGGCGCCACCGGTCTCTCCGAACACCACCAGCAGGCAAAGCAGTTTAAGTGCCTTGCCCAAGGACACGACGACAGTGACAGACTGAGACTCGATCCCACAACCTTCTAATTATGAGATGGGCATAGTCCTCTGGCACCTTCGTTGGTTGAAAAATTCAACAAAACAGAAAATGATGTATAACAACAGTTGATCTGACACAACCCACTAAGGTATGTTACTTTATGTTTGGTTCACTGGCGTCAGCCTTGGTGCAGACTAATTTCTGCTTTCTAGGGATAAGAAGATTAAAAGTTAAAAATACCCGTAAGGCATTTACTATTATTCTGTTCCTAAACTTTAAACCAATTGAACTTTAAGAAAGATTTTAATTAAACAAACTGTCTTTGCAGCTGAAAGGCATCATTGGTTCAATGCTAAAGTCAAGCTGCAGATATAAAATATTTGCATTTTTGCAAAACATTAAAAAGGAAATAATTTAAAAACTGTAACTGTTCTTTGCATAATATTTGTGACAAATGAACGTATTATTTACTGGCAAACGTTTAGCTAAACGTTTTAAATCCGTACACACAGTCTGCATCTGCAAAATGAAAAAACAGTTAAATATGTTCCTGAAAATGTTTTCATTCGCTGCACCCACCGCTCTTACAGACCCCTCACAGGACCAGATTCTGGCTCTTTATTTCTTCTCTAATAAAAACTTCTAATATAATTTATTCATGAGAGGACAAAGGCTGCTTGCATGTATGCTTTTATTTTCGATAATCACCGCAGGGCTTTGCGGAGGAAACGGCAATGCTGACAGAGGGGTAAAACTCTTGAAACATTTATGGAGATAAAGGTTAACTGTTCTGCTTTGAGGTACTTCTGATGACTAATTGATTTGGAACGGAGAACGTGCTGACAAATTGTGTCCCGTTTTGTTCACCGTAGTCACATCGCACGGTAATTAACGGAAGAAACGTTCCCTGAAGACAAATGGAGGTTTTTTTTTCTGTCCTTTGGAGCTTGGTGGCATTTGTCTTTTATAAATAGGAAGCAGGAGCTAATTAACCAGGAGCCTGTTTTTCTGCAAAGTCACATCTGTCACTTTCAGAAATTACAATCCGCTTAAACTGTGCAACTTCCCTCCCGTCGGACACAAACACACAGTAAAAAGTGCTGCTAATTTGTTGCTTTAGCTTAGAGTAAAAACAGTGTGCAGCTACCAATTACACAAGTAAATACTCCCATCACCATCTCAAAAATAACCTCTCCTATAAAGACACCTGACACAACAACTGTGTCCCGGTGGTATGCTGAAATCTGCTCCAGCTTGCAAGAGCGGCTAGGGCCACTTCTCATTTCAAAGCCAAAGGAGCCGATGGCCTGTTGTACTCCCCAAGGCTATTTGAGAGAGCTGACCTCCGACCCTATCACTCACACCCTGATCCCGTCCCGCCGAGCGTGCTTTCAAGTGCTCAACCTTCTGACTCTTAGCACTTCTTTGGCTTTAAGGTGAGAAACACCTATCGACTAGCCGTTTCCTTAGCTGAACCTCATTACTCTCTCTCTCCTTTCAGCTGCAAAAAGACAACATAATGCAGTATTCATCATCATTAATCCCTTTTATGTTCAGTGTTAAATCCCTGCTCCACACAGGATCAGAGGTCCTTTTAACCTTGGCCTCGTTGCTCCCGCGTCTCTCCCTTCGGCCTCACAGGCAAATGCATTAGTCAGTGAGTGCCAGGCATAGCTTTCTGTGCCAATGGTATGACTAGCTTAGCCTGTGCCAAGCACCCTCGCTGGCCTTTCTCGCTGATTTACAGTTTTGCCAGTGTAATGAAGGCCACCATCCAGCAGGTGGTATTATTAATAGCTGGCCCAGACAGGGAAGAGGGGAAGTCTTGGTAGAATTTGGGAGATAAACGAGGTTTGAGCAGAGAGAAGATGCTGAATGAGAGGGGACAGAGGTGAACGTTTAGTAATACTCAGCCTGTCAGCTTCTCTGTGAGCAATTTTTAGCTTGGCTTGCTCATTACGCTGCCCAAACAGCAATTAATCATGGCCTTGACACATGTGCCACATGTACTTCTGATCCATTTTCTTGGTAGATTTATTTTTTACTGCTTAACTCTGGACATTTTCATCTAAATCAGGGCAAATCAGAAGAACACAAAGCAGATCTACAATGTAATGAGGCCGATTAAAGAGCAAGTTCACTGAGAAACCATGTTTTACTTATTTTTGAAATATGATAAATCACTCTGATTTTTACATAAATGCTGAACATGAAAATAGTCTTCTACCCCTTTTTCCTGCATTAGCCAATAATTAGCCAATAGAGGAGGAAAAGTCGGGTCAGGAAAAAGTCACAAATCTACGTCGCACTGTAAATTAGCAGTCATGGACCCATCTTGGCTGAAAACTAAGACGGCTGTTGTTGGGTTAGCACCCAGGAGAGAGCAGAACACGTCCTAGCTAGTCAAAGCTAAATGTTAGCATTAGTACTCCATAACATGGCAGAACTCCTTCATGCTTGAGTTATTTGTGGAGATAAAACATCAGTGTTGCAGAGCAATGGAAGCAGTGGAAGAGTCAGGTTGCTGTTAGCCAATCAAAGGCAAGCTGTCCAAATGGACACTGTCCCAGTGGGGCCGTTACCTAATGTGGGCCAGGCCAGTCCGCTTACCTCTGATCTGACGGCTGGCGGGATTGAGAAAGGCCAGGGTTGAATTCTCGTCCACCCCTGATAATGAATAAGACTCCTAATCCTGCATCTGCTGCCCCCCCGCCCTTCCCCCTAGCTAACTTTAGCTTCCTAATACAGGAGCGCCAGAGCTTCTTTTCCACAGAAAATTACTCACAAGGCTATCATTTATACCAGAGACCACAGAAATAAAGAAGCAAGTGAATTACACATTTACATTTGTTGCCCTAGTTGGTACGGAATTAATCCTCAGACAGCTGCCAGGATGCAGCAGTTAGAGATTAAACATCATCAAAACAAATCTCTTCATCTCCAACATGTTATCATTATCCACTTTTGTGTCATTTGGAGTGGACTTTGAAGCCAAGAATATCTTCTCTTTCCCCTGTGTGCTGCTAAATAGCAAAAACAGGTACTTATCACAAAGGGAAACCATGCAAGAATACATGCAAAGTTTGAGAGGAATACAGCTGGGACTGTCTGTGCATGCCACACTCACTCTCTTACATAAATCGGGTCTTTTATGTGAAATTAAATAACATTCCTGCTCTGTAGGGGGATGCAAAATTAGAGTTGGGTGGCACACTTTGTTGTTTGTTCTCTGGTTGAAAAGTGGGGTGCAAATTGCCGGTTACACAATCGAGACGGAACATGAAGAGCTGACAACAACGAAAACATGAAAAACTGAGTTTACCGCTGACATGAGAGACACATCAAAGCTATTCTGGCCACTTTCAAACTTTTACCAACATACTTTTTTTGGCAGGGATTTTATTTTTGGGCAATGTGGAAATGTGATTTGTGTAAAAATATGTATAATTACAATTGTATCACTGTAGATAGATTGCTGAACACGAGCATGTTTTCAGGGCATTTACATCCTAAACGATTGATGGGCCAACGGCTAGTTTGAGAACAGTTTTTCTACCACCCAGAAAACAACTCCAGTTAAACTTCATAGCAGTTTGGCTAATGTTAGTAAATTTGTGAAATTCTCCTTATATGGGTAGTTTGGCAGAAGAAGAAAAAGCTGCTAGACTCCACCCCTGGGAAACAATATTTATATGTACTTTTGTAAATAATCATGATTAAACCGAAATAAACGTAAATAAATTTAATGTCCTTAATTTTTCAATGAGAACCAATATCAAAAGTTTCTAATAAATAATTGTTCCCATGGACCACAAAAAAATATACTTTTGTTTACTGTCTAAACTATTTATTTGTGATAATACTGACATCAACAGTACATTAGGTGTACACTATATTAATAAAAAGAGCAATTTATTTGTGTCATAGAGAAGAAGTTGTAAATCTTTGTAAACTGAGACAAAAAGAGTTTAACACTTATAACTTAATAAAAGCAGAATATTTATTGAGTCGTTAAATTTTTTTCAATTATTTTACCTATTGAAATTTTATTATAATTCATTATCACCAATTATAAACAAGATATAGGTCTGTTTTTCTTTGATAATGTTTGTTGGATGTAAACTCTATTTCTTCAAACAGAGGCTGTTCAGTAGGCTATCTATTGGTGAAATGTTAAATATCAATACATTTTACACAGAAACACACTCCAAAACTCTACAAGATGACATCAAAGGTGCTCAAAGTAAGAATGACATCATATGTTGAAGTGTGGGCACTGCACTCCCTGTACCAACACAAATAGGTCTACTCTGAGCAGCTGCCATCAGTTACGGATCAGCACCAGAAGTCTCTAGATGATGAGTGAAGAGGAGTCACACACAAGTTGATAAGTAGACAAATACAGTTCACTGAAATATCGAGCTGACCATTTCTGGACATTACAGTAATAATTGAAAAAAGTAGCTTGAGATATTTTTGGAGCTGACTATTTGCCTCTAATTCACCGTTGGCATTGTTAGCTCACCATTAGCATTTAGCTTTCTTTACATGATATTGGAGTAAAACAAAAAGATGCTGTGGCTTCTTAGGGGTAAGAAATTACTTTTGGGTTGCTTTTGTTACTAGTTAACATTCTTTGAAATGTTGTTTTGTGATTATTTTACTGTAGAAATCTTACTTATTGCACCTTTAAAGTTTGTAACGTTTGATTGAAGTCAACGTGTTCCATTTATGTACAATAATTTAACCTGTTGGTTTCACTAATAATGGTACATGACATTGATTAATCAATTAAATATTACTTTTCACGAAAAGGAGGATTTGAAAGTGGTATTTGGTGGATTTGCCGGCTGAGAAAGACAAACTCAGAAAGGTTGCTGGGTTTTCACGTTTCATCATTTCATGCATAGCGAAGCACCTCTGATGTGCTTTAAGGCCGATAAGCATGTGTGCAACTGATGATCTTTTACACATAAACAGCAAACTCTATTGTGTGATACCTGAAGCAACCGGTTTAAAGCCTCTCGAGTTCAAACTGCACCTTCCTGGATCGGTGGGGAAGAAAGTGAGCTAATGGGAAAAACGTGTTAATTATTGACTGTTGTTCACTATTGTTTCCCTCAGTTTATCACATTTTTGAGATTTTCTAAACCATGTCATAACACATAAAAAGTCCTCCAAGCCAAACTGCTGGCTGAATCATTGTGGCTGGACATACGGTTGAGGGGTGAGGAGGAGGTGTCAGATTCAGGATAAATTACCTGACTGAAAAGACGATCCAGATGGTTTTGTTGACACTTTTTTCTCCAGCTGGCAGGGCCTTGTGGCTGTGCTGTTGACAGCATGCATAAATACATGGGATATTGACCATTTCCAAACAATCCAACAATTCCATCTGATGAGACCCAGACGTAAATGCTGAATGAGAGCAGTTTCCCACATTTCAGGTTTTTCTCTATTCAGCCAAGAAAACAACTCCTGTGTTGGTTTCAGCTTTTTCATTTGACTTAAAAAGTGACTACAGAGGATGGTTTTACAGGTCAGTCAGCCCTACACTGTAAAAATGTTGGTTGGCATCTTTCCTTGTTACTTTAACTTATTATTTTTGTTGGAGAAACTGCTGTTAAAATATTAGTTTTAATCATCTGTTTTGGGTTTTTCTAACTGACCATTTGGAGATTGGTGAAGAGGGTTGGTATTGTAAGTATTCTCTCAGCCCTCATATAGGAAACCTGGACCTTTCACTCTGAATTCTTACCACATGTTTTTTTTTATTTGATGTAGATGGAATGTTCAAAAATACTATGATGGCAAAAACTGCACTTAAGGATATTTAATAAGAGTTAGGCTCTGATAACAAAGTTCTAAATCATTCAAGCCAAGAATACAGCGCTGTGGTCGCTTACAGCCGTTCCCTACAGACAGACCTTTTCCTCCTTTGGCACTTCTTTTGTAGTTCTCCAGGCCCTGGATTCAGCTCCACATGGATCCATCCAGATTCATCCTAAACTTTTGCCTCAGTGTGAGGCAGCTCCAACTATGGCCATGTGAGGAAATTGTAAAGGATGTGCCTACTATGGCTGCAACAAACGATTATTTCCATCATCGATGAATCGGATAGGGTGTCTCAAAATGATTAATCAATTAATCGGATTAAACGGGAACATTTTAAAACTGCTAGGGAAACATTTTTTCTCTCCTTACTTCACTTTAACAGAACACGATTAGAAAATAGTTCAACAGCATACAAAACAACATGCTCTCACCTAAACATATCCATAGTTAAATTATGATCAGTGCAATTTTATGTATTTCATTAACATGTTCAGTAGTAAGCTACTGGAAACGCTAATAACAATTAATTTCTACTGCTAAAAATGTAATGGTGACATATCTATTATGTACGGGTTAGCAATAATCCAGTTTAAATTATGTTCACAGATAGTTTGAATGACATGCTACAGTGGCAACCTGCTGCGGTGTTGAGCAGAGCAGACTTGAAGCAGCAACCTGACTGCTGCGGTTCCGTAGCGCTGCAGACGGCTAAGAATAAACAGGATGGTGGACTTTTCTTCTGCTTGTAGAGTTTAGGTTTTCTTAGTTTCACAACCATCGTGTTTTTTCTGAACCCCACTTGATCGTGAGCCTGCTACCTGCTAGCATTAGCTAATCTGCCTGTAGTTGCACTTTGATCCCAAACTTTGGACTATTTCTGCATTTGTGTCTTTGCTGGTTTCTCTGTTTTCCTCCACAGCACCTACATTAGCACATTGTGTAGCAGGAAAAAGCATCTTCCTTACACAATAAAAAGCAACTTTACTTTGTTCGATTAAGTTCTGGGGGGAAAAGTTACTTGAAAAGATGTCGCACGAGTTCTACATCTAAAATTAGTTTAATGCACACCGAGTTTTTTTTTTCATCGCACGTGCGACACATTATGTCTCTCTCGTTTCAATCTGCCTCGGTCTGCTCTGCTGCCGCCTACAGATGAGCTGCACGCATTGACTGTTACATAAAGGTTGTACGACACGAAAAAAAGTTGCCAACGCATTTCTTCAATGTTTTTGCAGGCCTAGCACCTATATATCCATTAAAATCACAGCTAAATGCATGGGTTCCTAGTGGAGTGTGAGCATGAAGCAAAGAGATAATAATGCTGGAACCAGTGTTCAATAAACTTCAACCTAGAATTATCCTACAGTGAGTTAAATGGCAAGGCAGCTTTATTTGTACAGCACCTTACAACAGCATAAAGCTGACCAAAGGGTTCACAGAAATAAAACAAACAACAATCAAAGACTTTCATGTTGCGTTTATCTATTTATTTATTTAACCTTTATTTATCCAGGTAAACTTTTTGAGAATCACTTCTCATTTACAAGCATGACCTGTTAAAAACCAAAGCCTGGCCTATTCTTTCATTTAAGTTCAAAATATTATTTTAATTCTGCTAATATCTACTTTTATAGATTTTATTTGAATGAGTATAAGAATTTAAATTAGGTTAAATTAGCTTTGCACATTTAAACAATTAACCAATCAAATCAACACTGGGAGAGCGAAAAGTTTATATGTTCCATCGGTTCAATGGATTGAAGTAGGTCTGCAGGTGCACTCATAAT